>NW_017100105.1:449580-468012 GCF_001412225.1 Nicrophorus vespilloides | reverse complement strand
CAGTATAAAATTTTGATTGGTTTATTGCAGAAATGTTGAAGACCGTGAATTTGTTCGAGACGAACTCGCAGTGGGCGGTGATAAGCACTTTCTTTCTGCACAGTATGGGGATGAAGTTAACTCGGGAGACGTTGGAGCATCCGAACACCAAGAAGCTTCTTTCTTCCGGGGAGGAATTTGATCTGGTGGTCATCGAGCAGTTCGTGAACGATGCCCACAAGGGTTTCTGTCATCATTACAAGGCGCCGTGCGTGATTTTCTCGGCCGTGGGCAGCAATTACTGGACCGACGACCTTGTGGGAAATCCTAGTAACCCAAGTTATATGCCGGAGATGAGCATTGCTCATGCTGGTCCCATGGACTTTTGGCAACGTGCGAAGAATACCGCTATAGCCGCATACACGCAACTATTCACTCACCTCAAGGCCATTCCCGATCACGACCGATTGATGCACGAGACATTCCCCGACGCTCCGCCTCTGAAAGAGTTGATGCGTGACACCGCCCTTGTCCTGCTCAATTCGCATCCTAGCATTGCCGCTCCCAAACCGCACGTCCCGAATATGATCGAAGTCGGCGGTTTCCATGTTGAGCCGCCGAAGAGCCTTCCCGAGGACATCAAAGCTTATCTGGATGGAGCAGGCAAGGAGGGCGTGATCTACTTCAGCATGGGCTCCAATCTGAACAGCAAGAATTTCCCGTTAGAAAAGCGAGAAGGTATTATGAAGGCTCTCTCAAAATTGAAGATGAAAGTTCTGTGGAAGTTCGAGGACGATAATCTTCCGGGGAAACCACCGAACGTTATGATCAAGAAGTGGTTACCGCAGCAGGATGTGCTGGCGCATCCAAATGTTAAACTTTTCATCAGCCACGGCGGTATGCTGAGCACCATCGAGGCCATCTACCATGGAGTTCCGGTGCTGGGAATTCCGGTTTTCGGGGATCAAACTATGAACATGAAGCTTGCCGTGCAAAACGGATTTGCTGTAATGACAAGCTATTCAAGTCTCAGCGAGGAAACACTTGGAGCGGCTCTAAATCAAGTTTTATCCAATCCAAAGTACGCGGAGAACGCGAAAACGCGCTCGAGGATCATGCACGATAGACCAATCAAACCCAAAGACTCGGCGATGTTCTGGATCGAGTACATCGGTAGGCACGGATCGGCCGACCATCTAAAATCCCCTGCCATCCACCTGCAACTCCATCAAGTTCTTTTGCTCGACGTCATCGCCTTTTACGTCTTCGTCTTCATCATCTCTCCGCTTTCAATTTATTACGCCTTAAAGAGAATCTGCAGGTACAAAAAAGCCGGTAAAATAAACAAAAAGAAAAACAAATGATTGAATTAAATGAAACATTTTACATAAGTAATAATAATAAAGAAACAATTGCTCTCCAAACATATTTAATATGAATTAATAACCTTCCACTACGTTTACTTAAATATGTTAGCCTTCTCTAATTATTTCAGTAATTATTCATATTCTGACATTGACACATGTTAGCAATAACTTGTTAAATAATTGGCATTATAATCGTTTGTTATTTAAACTTTGATCTTATCTATTGATGTTGTTTTATAAATTTGCAATTGCGTGTCGGAGCAGCAAAATCTGTTATGATCCATGCCGTTCAAAGTCACTACGAACTTCCTAACATGTTTATAAAGGAGGGCAGCAGGTCACTGCCACTGAACCCTTTGAGGAATAAGAAAAGATGATCAACCACAGGACAATACAAATCGAAACAGAATTTCTTCTATATTTCTTATAATATATTTGAGACTCTTTAAAAAATGAAATGAATTAATCAACGGAATGAGTAGTTTATTTCAGCAAGGGTTCGGTGCTGAAATCAAGCCTTGTCCCAAATTAGAAACAAACATTTATTTGATTTTTTTTATGTTTTATTTTTATTTACATTCGCCACAATCTGGCAATAAGTAAATACCGGTTTATCTGATTACTACACAAAACTATCTTATTTTATATAAAAATGAACGAGTGTTTGCCAAGTATTTTTTGTGTGTGTAAAAAATTCTTGGTTTTTGTTAGATATTTTAAAAATTTAAATTTAAATCGATGATTCGATCACTGCACCATCAACAATTAAAAATTTTACATAATTCTTGATATCTCAATAAGATAAAATTATATGATTTCATCAACGTTTGAGCAAACGCGACTTGCTTATGAATCACTAGAGGTCTGGTGTTCGGCGCGCGCGGTTGGTACTTAAATTTCTCCGATTTTTAAAAACAAGATGCGTCTCTGGGAAGCAGTTCTTCTGATTCTAGCGGTGGTTGGCGGAGATGGTCTCAAGATCTTGGGGATTTTCCCGTTCGCTTCGTACAGCCACAACTCGTTGGGAAGCAAACTGATGAGAGATCTGGCGGCGAGGAATCACCAGGTGACTTTCATCAGCGCATTCGAGGAGAAAAATGCGGCGAAGAATTTGAGGGTAGTGCACATGAAAGGGGCATATGAAAACCTGCAGGGTGAGAAGGAAACCGTTCAAAATTTAATTATTACTTTTTTAATTCGTTTATTGTAGAAATGTTTAAGAATGTGAATTTATTCGAGTCGAACTCACGGTGGATGGTGACAAACACTTTATTAGTACATGGCATGTGGATGCAGATTACTCGTGAAGTGCTGGAGCATCCGAACACCAAGAAGCTTCTTTCTTCCGGGGAGGAATTCGATCTGATAGTGATCGAACAGTTCTTGAACGATGCTCATAAGGGATTTTGTCATCACTATAATGCGCCGTGCGTGATCTTCTCGGCGGTGGGCACCAACCATTGGACGAACGACCTGGTGGGTAATCCCAGTAACCCAAGTTATATGCCCGAGATGATCATCGGACATGCCGGTCCCATGGACTTCTGGCAACGTGTGAAGAATACCGCCATAGTTGTATACACACAACTCTTCAAGCACCTCAAGGCCATTCCCGATCACGACCGATTGATGCACGAGACATTCCCTGACGCTCCGCCTCTGAAACAGTTGATTCGCGAAACAGCCCTCGTTCTGCTCAACTCGCACCCCAGCATCACCACTCCCAACCCGCACGTTCCGAATATGATCGAAATAGGCGGTTTCCACGTTGAGCCGCCGAAGAGCCTTCCCGAAGACATCAAAGCTTTTCTAGATGGGGCAGGCAAAGACGGTGCAATCTACTTTAGCATGGGCTCCAATTTGAAGAGCAAGAGTTTCCCGTTGGATAAGCGAGAAGGCATTATGAAGGCTCTCTCGAAATTGAAAATGAAAGTTCTGTGGAAATTCGAGGACGAAAATCTTCTAGGGAAACCATCGAACGTTCTGATCAAAAAGTGGTTACCACAGCAGGACGTGCTGGCGCATCCGAATGTGAAGCTGTTCATTAGCCACGGCGGTTTGCTGAGCACCATCGAGGCTATCTACCATGGAGTTCCGGTGCTGGGAATTCCGGTTTTCGGGGATCAAGCCATGAACATGAAGCATGCCGTGCAGAACGGTTTCGCAGTAATGACAAGCTATTCTACTCTTAGCGAAGACACATTTGGCGAGGCACTGAATCAAATTTTAGCCGATCCAAAATACGCGGATAATGCCAAAATGCGTTCGCGAATTATGCACGACAGACCAATCAAACCTAAAGATTCGGCGATGTTCTGGATCGAGTACATCGGAAGACACGGATTAGCCGATCATCTCAAATCGCCTGCCATTCACTTGAAACTCCATCAAGTTCTATTACTCGACGTCATCGGTTTTTACCTCTTCGTCTTCATCTTCACCCCGCTTTCAATTTACTACGCCTTAAAGAGAATTTGCAGGTACACGAGGGCTGGTAAAATAATCAAAAAGAAAAGTAAATGATCCAATCTTAATTATTATTTAGATTTAGAACCTTTCGCTGCAATTATTTAATTATCCAATTATCATTTTTAATTTATAATGTTAGATAATATATATTATAGCTTTATCTAATTATTTCAGTAATTGTCACTGACATTGACTCATGTAAGCATTAATTTGTTAAATAAATGGCCATTATCATTGTTTGTTATTTGAACTATGATTTTTTCTATTGATGTTGTTTTGCAATTGCGTGACGGAGCAGCGAAATCTGTTAGGATCGATTGCATCCAAGGCCATGAATTAACGATAAGGCCTTAAGTTCGGTTCGCAAACGAATGTCACGTCCAGTCGTGATTCAACTATGCTAACGAAATTGTTACTTCTGTTCGCGGTCACGGCCTGCTTCGGTCCGACGGTGGAATCGGCCCGGATTTTGGGCGTCCTCCACGTACCTTCCTACAGTCACCATGAACCTCCCAACATGTTGATGAAGGAGTTGGCGCGCAGGGGCCATCAGGTCACCGTCATCGGACCATTCGAGGAAAAGGAAAAGTTGAACAACTACAGAAAAATACAAATCGAATCGGATATTCCTCTGCAAGGTGGAGTTACAACATATTTGAGACACTTTTAAAATAATTATTTAAATTTCAGCGGATGGTCAAACTCTGTTCGAAATTCTTCGAAAGGATTTGTTAGTCTACAATCAGCTGATAATCGATTACTGCTTTGCGATAACAGAAAGGTTCTTCAGGAATTCGAAAGTTGTGGAGTTTCTCAACTCCGACGAATCTTTCGACCTGGTGATCATGGAGGACTTCATCAGCCCAAGCTTGCGCGGAATCTGCCATCGTTTCAACGCGCACTGCATCACCTACTCCTCGATCACATCTATAGCTTATATAGATCATATTGTAGCCAATCCAACACCTTTATCTTACGTTTCCGAGTTCACTCTGGCCTTCCCCGATCATCTGAACTATCAACAAAGATTCCTCAACACCCTCCACTACGTTTACTCTCTCTACATGTACCATTACGAAGTTGTTCCTAGACACGACAAACTCATGAAAACATATCTACCTAACTCTCCAGATCTGAACGAAATCAACTACAACAACTCTTTACTTTTGCTCAACTCCCACATCAGCTTCCAATACGCCAGTCCTAAAATGCCCAGCATTGTGGAAATCGGTGGTTTTCACGTAAAAACCGAGAGAAATCCTCTGCCCAAAGACTTAAAAACCTTCCTTGATTCATCTACCGAAGGAGTAGTTTATTTCAGCATGGGTTCGGTGCTGAAAAGCAAGGATTTTCCTGAAAAGAAACGGGATGAAATTATGAAAGCGTTATCTCAAATTAAATGCAAAGTGCTGTGGAAATTCGAGAATGATCAAATGGACAATCTTCCGAGCAATGTTAAGACTTATAAATGGGTTCCGCAGCAAGACGTCTTAGGTAATATTTACAATTTCTCCAATTATCAATACAAATTTCTTTAATTTTCAGCTCATCCGAACGTGAAGGCGTTCATCACACACGGCGGATTATTCAGCACCATTGAAGCAGTCTACTTCGGTGTTCCAATCATAGGAATTCCCGTCTTCGGAGATCAAAGAGCCAACATGCTTTCTTGCCAAAGAAAAGGCTTCGGAATCGCACTGGATTACGCCACTATAAACTCTATCGATCTACTCGCGGCTCTCGAAAAAATCCTTAAAAACCCCAAGCAAGTTTCAAACCAAACAAAGAAATTAACCAAATCTAATAGTGTTGTTATATTAAAGGTATATGCAGAACGCAAAATTGAGATCATCTCTGATGTTGGATCAACCTTTAAAACCGATGGAAACAGCTATCTTTTGGATTGAGCACGTGCTGAGGACAAAGGGCGCTCCGCACTTGAGACCCGCTGGTTTGGATCTTCCATGGTATCAGTATCATCTGGTGGACGTGATCGCTCTACTCGCTTTAATCAGTATTACGTGCGTCTCGTTGATTGTGCTTTGCGTAAACAGAATCGCGTTTAAAAAGAAATCAATTAAAGTCGATTAACGAAACGCGTAGTTTAAATTTGTACAAATATAGATATACTTTAAAGTACTGTTTGTTCTCATTATAAAATGTTATGATCAAGGAATTGCATAATTTGTACAAACATATTTTGTTTATATGTATCTTATTAGTGATTACACAATTTAATATATAAATTTAAATTTTAAAATAACTTTTCTGTTGTTTTGAATTAACATCCTATTATTATTATCGTGCGGTTGACAATTCTAGGAATCTTCACTATACTATTTTCATTTAGAATTCCATGCCTATCCGCAACTTTGTGGTGTACCGATGATTTTCTTATAATAATTGTAATAACTGTAATAATTTACATTTTTATATGACGTAGACCACAATTTTTTATAAGAAACTATATAAAATTAGTTTTTATTACGTAATATTATTTTTAATACATAATTTATTGAATTATGCATGATGGTAATGTTTAATGGTAAGAATTTATGCAAAAAAACTCAAGTTAAATAAATGGTTACGACTTTTGAATCAGAAGTTTCTATTAAGACAGATAATTTTTGATTTAATATATGTGATTATTATATTTTATTTACGTAAAATCACTAAACATTTATAACAAACTTTGTTATAGAATAGAATTTAAGATCATACAAAATTTAAAAAAATGTATTCTTCGACATATATTTTATTAGATTTCTTTCTTCTTTTGCATAAGGAAGTACATGCGAGGGTAGTTCAATTTGATTTTGGTCATCGCGTTAACAGATGTGTGAACTGGTGCATTGTCTTGATTGTGACCAAACGCGGCACCCATTTTGCACAGCTTCCTCATCTCCAAACTTTCAGTCAATATTCGATGTACAGCAGTTTTTGAAATGTCTACCATGTCTGTTAACTCGCGCACTTTTAGTCGACGGTCATCCAAAACTATTTTGCGGTGTGGTCACCTCATTTGTTCGATCATTGCGATATTCGTCTTGGCATCTCGTACGGCTCTGCCACCTAAGATTTTTTGTTGTAGTCGAAGTAGCAGACTCCTCCAGAGTAGAATCTGGCTCGACTTTGATATTGTTTGGAATAAGTTCTTGTAAATGAAACTATATGTTTACAAATTTGCTGACAGCGTTCAGTATTGTTACGTGTCAAACAAATACTACATTTGATTCTTAAAAAAAAAACATTTATACGTGAGGTTGGATGCTTCTGTTTTCTTGAATTGTTATTTAAAGAATAAAGTTTAAGATTTTTTCTTAAATTAATATAAATAAAATGGTTTTTTTTTTAAATTGTACACTATTTATTATGAAAATTAATATTTTTTAATTAATATAAGGTTTTGATCAATTCTTCTTTGACACTTAAGTTTTTAAACATATTCAAAAAAGAATTGCAAAATATAGTTTTCTGGTTGATTTTAACAATTTTTTGCAAAAAAAGCAGAAATATAAATAAATTGTTTTTTTTTCTCCGAAATTTTTGACGAAAGAATATTTAAATCATGTAGTACATGAATATTGATTTATTAATTTAGTTCATTTATTATGAATTATATTTACAAAAAAAACTGAGAAATGTTCTGATTTTAAAATATATTTAAAAAATAACTACAGAACGTTTTATACATTAAACACACTTAATTGATTCCGCGTTTATTTCTTTGATAACTAACTGGTAAACAACAACAAATTTTTCATCTTATTGTTTTTATTCAATAAATTCAGAATAATCGTAACACATGTTTCCAGATAAATATAATTTACAATACTTTCTCTGACCGTTGGCTGTTATCTCTCAACGAACAATGTCAAGAAACTCTCGTTTTCGAGTCAGTCGCCTCGAAGTCCACAGACACGTTACCTCGAGTATTGAAATGATGTTTTTACTGCTATTCACTATATTTTTAAGTCTACAATGTGCGCAAGGAGCCAGGATATTAGGTGTCTTTGTGGTGCCTTCCTACAGCCACTTCTACCCTCCAAACGAACTGATGAAGGAGCTGGCACGAAGAGGACATGAAGTCACGGTCATTGGACCATACGAGGAGAATGAAAACTTGGTTAATTATACGAAGATACAGACTACATCGATGTTTCCAATCAACGGTTCGAAACCAGTTGTATTCTTAACAATTTCAATTATTATTCTGTTTATTAAAATAGGCGATGTGGCAACAAATTTGAAATTTTTCGTAAAGACATATTCGAAAACGTCGGATTCTTGATGGACGTCACCTACGGCCTGTACGAGAGGATCTTCGCCGAGCCCAAAATCGAGGAATTCTTAAAGTCCAAACGGCGATTCGATTTGGTCATAATAGAGAATTTCTTGAGTCCCAGTTTACATGGTTTCTGTCATCATTTCGACGCACCGTGCGTCGTTTATTCTTCGTTAACATCCACCTGCTACGTCGATCCTCTGATGGGTAACCCGACGCCCTTATCCTACGTTTCCGAATTCTATTTAGGCCTGAGCGATAAATTGAATTTCAGCGAAAGATTCTTAAATTTGATCCATTACCTTTACACCAATACAAATACCATTTCCACGAGATCCCCAGGCAGAACGCCCTCACCAAAAGGGTCTTCCCGAAATCTCCAGATCTCTACGATATTTTATACAATAACTCGCTTCTTCTACTCAATTCGCACAGCAGTTTCAGTTCTGCAAGACCTAAGATGCCGAGCATCATTGAAATTGGTGGATTTCACGTGAAAACCCAAAGGAAACCTTTACCTGAAGACCTGAAAGTCTTCTTGGATTCGTCTACCGAAGGGGTGATTTATTTTAGCATGGGTTCGATGCTGCAAAGCAAAGATTTTCCCAAGAACAAATTAGATGAAATTGTGAAAGCCTTATCGCAGATTAAATGCAAAGTTCTATGGAAATTCGAGGATGATCGAGTGGAAAATCTCCCTGGAAATGTTAAGATTTACAAATGGATTCCACAACAAGACGTCTTAGGTAACAAATACTTATTAGAGTTTGTTCAAACAAACAATAAATAACAAAAACATAATTGTTATGTTTAATTATTGAAAATTCAAACGTTATTGTCTTTATTTAATATGCAAAAACAACATATTAAATTATATATAAATTTTATCAAAAAGTGATGGAAAATATTTAGTTTATTTTCATGTTATAATCGACCTTTTTCATAAATCACTATTTTAAGAATGCCTGAGTCGCATATAAAGTAAATCCTTTGTAATTATTGTATCTAAAATCATATAGTACAGTTTTTGGATTGGTAAAAACCTGATATTAAAAATATTGACAATTTTCTTCGTATTTCTACTTTTATTTTTAGCTCATAAACACGTGAAGGCGTTCATCACGCACGGCGGATTATTCAGCACCATTGAAGCAGTCTACTTCGGTGTTCCAATCATAGGAATTCCCGTATTCGGAGATCAAAAAGCCAATATGCTTTCTGCCCAAAACAAAGGTTTCGGAATCGCCTTGGATTATGGCACCATAAACTCAATCGGTTTACTCTCAGCACTTCGCGAAATCCTGTACAACCCTAAGCAAGTTTTAAACTATATAAACAAAATTACCAAATGTAATAATCTAAATTTACAGGTATACACAGAACGCCAAATTCAGATCATCCCTGATGTCGGATCAACCTTTAAAACCTATGAAAAAGGCTATCTTCTGGATTGAGCACGTGTTAAGAACAAAAGGCGCTCCTCATTTGAGACCAGCTGGCTTGGATCTTCCTTGGTATCAATATCATCTTCTAGACGTTATCACACTACTCACCGTCATCAGTATTACGTGTGTTACGTTAATTGCGCTTTGCATAACGAAACTGTCGGTGAAAATAAAATCGATTAAAGTCGATTGACTTTTTTGAATGAATCACCGATAAAGAACCGTTATATTCAGTTGTCCATTAATGATTGTGTGTGTGTATGTGTTTTGGAATTAATAAACAATTAAGAATTGCAACTTGATAACAGAGCAGTAGCAATTAGAGACGTTTCCCTTGGAATTTACAACCAAGTGTAACGTTACGCCACAAAATTATAAAAAGTGAAGAAATTAGAAAAAAATATTTACAAATTTGAACAAAAATAAAACAATTATTCCATCTTTTGGTGATATTCTTAAATCAATTGAATCTCATTACATCTTTGACAACTTAGGTCATTAGCCTTAGGCTCGTATTTCTTGTGAAATAAACAAATTTTAATCATACAACTTCAATAATTCAATAAATAAAGAAATGAGGACACATATATTATTGCAAATTTACATCTATTTATTAAAATCATTTACAATTATAGAAATATGAATGTTTAAGTGGCATTCCAGATTTCGGCGAGTAATAATCGGTTTTCATAGAAACGGTCCAAAAACGTTTCAAACACGTTGGAAATTTCTTCAAAAAAATATTGTGACTTTGTAATAATAACCGCATATTCCTCGCTTGTAAAGTCGTAGGATTCTTTATTCCTCGCGATCTCCTTTAATACCTTACCGTTCTTAATGACTCTTTTCACGCTCCAATATCGATGTTCTTTTATATCAACCTTAAGCTCTTCCATATTCTTAACTAAATCTCGTATTTTATCACTATTTTCATCTTGCTTGTATTTCGAATTGAATTTGTATAAGTTTTTTATTACGTCGTACCTTCTTGAATCAATATCAGTGAACTTGATGAATTCAGATTCCTTCAACAATACGTGCATTCTTCTATTCAATCGGATCATTTCAAACAATCCACTTTTATCTGATAGATTTTTAGCAATCCTCTCAGAGCGTTTAGCGATCAAATTAGCTTCAGTGAGAGAGCAAATCTCCCAGGTCAACCTCTTGCTGAACGTAGGATCAATGAGATGCATTAAACATGTCATCCTCTGATCCATATCATCCATCATTTCTACTAAATGTGCAGCGTGGCTGTTGAAGTTTTCGACAGACAATTCGAAAGCCTTAGTGTCTTTCTGCAAGTCGACGCAATTGAAGGTTTCAATATACTTGCAGGTTTCTTTCTCAAATTCTTTGTAGAACGCTGAAATATCCGCGTGTAAAACTTTCTTTCTACAGGACACTTCTTTGGGTAAACATTTGCTCTCTGGTTTCAACTCCAACTGGGAAAGATTATTCCAAATCTCAAAAAGACTTCTACTTTGTAGTAGCACGTGCAAATCTATCGAAAATTCGTACATCTTTTTTACATGTTCTACTTTATCAATGTCACTGTCGTCATCGTGCCAAATGATTTCCAGTTGTTCACATTGTGAAGCAATCTGCTTTACTTTCATCAGAGCATCATGTATTTTAGTTCCATCAGTTGTGATGTTCGTGCCATCCATATAGTATACGCAATTATTCAAAATTTCCTTAATATTCACGTCCATCGCTGTTTGAAATTAATATTTTAACTAGAGACACTGACTATTCACTGGTTCAACTACACCAAAAACGTGAAGGTTTGAGCTCTGATGCTCAAAGAGTAGGGAATTCTTCAGAACTACCAATTTTGTAGCAGTAAAAAATAAAAATATGAGTTACAATAGTACCAACTGAGGTACATATTTCTATATCTTTTTGGACCGATAACCTCTAGGTATAATATCTTAGATAATTTTCATAATTGGTTTCTACATAATAAAGCAGAAGTGTTTTGGATACTATTTTCCCACTTTTTCGCTTTTCTAAATTGGTTATTCTGCTGTAGCTGCTTTAAAATCTAAATATAGAAACAATCTTCAAATGGAAAGGGAGCTCAATGTGATTATCTCGAATATAAAACCAAAACTGGACTGGCTGTATACTTCAAAAAATCCTGGGAAATTAATTAATAATACCATTACTAAAACGAAAAACAAAATTCCATAGATATATAAGTAAACCAAAATTGATTATGTATATAAAGAAAAAAATTAACAAACTTTGTAATTGCATTTCTAAATTTATAATGATTGTTGACACAAGATCTAAATAATTTATTTGCACATCTTTCTCTATTTACCATCTAAAATTTATTAAAATATAATTTATTATTAATTATTCTATAATAACTACAATATTTAAAAATGTTTACTCAATTACCTCTACATATTTTTTTCAATAATATATTGAATAAAACATATTAATTTAATAAATGTAATATATAATATTACAACAATGATTGTGAACGTTGAAATTAGAATAAGAAATATATTCTATCAACATCAATGACAGCTGTCAATGACATTTGTCAACATATGTCAAAACCAGGAACTGATGAAAAGGTGTAAAATTAGACTATTGATAAAATATTCCAATATTCGATTATGAATCGACGATTAGTTTTCTTTCAATTAAAATGTTGCAAGAAATACATAAAATAAAAAAAAATGTTGTTGTTCATACTCAAATATATTTGTCAAATTAATTGTTAAACTTTTTACCGTTTAATTATTTTGTTTAATGGCAGAAGCAGATTGATGACAGATGACTGGCAGATTTTTGGAAGAAGACTTTTAGGTCTGTAAAATTTCATTTATCAGTAATGGTTTTCCAGATTTCTGTAAGATAATTATTATATATATTTAATAAATAACTATAATATTTCAATTTAGTATCGATCAAGAAAATAATTCTAATTAAATGCGTCACGATCTTGTACATTTAATGTTTTATAATTATTCTTAATTAACCATTAGCAAAGAAGAATAATACATGAAAATTTTAAATTGAAATATTCTTGGAATTGTAATTAATTATAAATATAAATTAAGGTTCCTGTTATTTCCAAAGAACTAATTATAAAAGTAAGAGAAAAGTTTCTAAGATATATTTCCTAGAATATATTTTCCCTATGAGATATCCTTCCTAGAAGATTTGTGCCTAAGTTTTGCTGCTATGTAATTGGCCGTTCTTAAGAACCTCCTACCCTTCAAGCATCGGAGCTCAAACCGTTCAAGTATTTTGTGTAAAGATATAACACAATTTGCTAGTAGGTTTAAATAAATAGGAAAACAAAATGTATTAACTATGTTTCCCTTCTTGCAGAGTGATTCAGTGGAGTTTTTCTTGAATAACATAGATAGGATATCCAAGGCAGATTACATTCCTACAAATAAAGACATCTTGCACTGCAGGAACACAGTACCCATCCTGTTTGTGGATGTGGGAGGACAGAGGTTACAGCACCAGAAGTGGTTTTAAACCTTGTTTTCATTAACACACAAAATAAACACAAACTGAGCTCGTTTAAATTTAACTATATTTCTACAAGAAATACAAAACATATATTTCAGTTCGACACATGATGCGATACGGACGTTTTATTGATAGCACTCGGTGTTTTTTCGAAAATAGTCATTTTATTGATGAATTTTCTTTTAATTAGTGCTGTGTTCAAGAGTGCACTATTTTCTAACGGAGCAGTGCTTGAAATTGTGGGGGCGAAAATTCCTCATGTTTTTCTTTGCGTACGTGCAACTGAACACATGGTCGGGGCAGAAGAGACGGCCGGACAAAAAAGAAGAATCTAAGCAAAAAACGAACAAAAACTATATTCCACTATCTCTCAGATAGACGAACACTTTCGAGACAACTCAAACAGTTTCAATCCAACCTGCTTCAAGAAGCTATTTTCTAAAATAAAATAACTGAACCAAATTGTCCACACGTATCTCAAGATTATGCATGCACTTACAGAGAGTAAACTAACTCATCCTACGAAACAGCCACAACACATCGTTCTCACTAAGATGGATCAGGACAATACCAAAGCTGAAATTCGCCTGCACTTCAAATCAACAGCAATCGCCACATATTATGCAAACAAATATTTTATGCAATAAAATCAGGATATTAACTGGATGCTCTGTCTCCTATCAATTGAAATGCTTCAAATATCACGGCCAACATTCTACAAACCTCTGTACGTCTCCACGAAATGTAATTCTGAGGTAATTCATGCAGCATGGTCCACAAAATGACCGAAGAATCAAATCGTAAAATAAAAAACCGACAGAGCTACCAAAAACCTTACAAAATCGTTAGAACAAGCTTTAGATTTTTTCAGAACAACAAGAAATACAACTAGAAAGGCTAATGCACCAAGAATTATAAGAACGAATGACATTTTTAATTGACACATAATAATCTTTACACGTAGAATAAAGGGCATAACGGAATTTGTGATTATAATAAACATAGCACTCTTCCTGTTTATGGATGTGGGAGGGCAGAGATTACAGCGCCAGAAGTGGTTCTCTTGTTTTGATTGTGTTACATCCATCCTCTTCGAGGTGTTCTCCTCAGAGTTTCATCAGGTGCTGCTCGAGGATAGTAAAACCAATCATCTGGAGAAGAGCCGCAACATCTTTGATACTATAATCAATAGCCAAATCTTCTCCAATGATATTAGAGAATTTGTGACAGTAAAAAAATCCAAAATCGTTAGAAGAAGCTTTAGATTTTGCAAAACAAAAAGAAATTCAAGTAGAAAGGATAATTCGCCAAGACAAATTTTATTTTTTGAAATTGAAATGTTAGAAAATATTTTGAATCAACGTAACTTTAATTGTGATAGGGTAGAAATAATTGAAAATCAAAATAATTATTAAGTAAATTATATGAATGTTGAAAAAAAATCAACAGTGAACATAAGAATAGAAAGGGAGGAGAGACGCGACATCTTTGATACAATAATAAATAACCAAAACTTCTCCAGTGTGTCCATCACATTATTTATGTACTACCTTAATGCGGAAAGTCCCAAATCCGGAGACGGATATATCCTGGTAATTTCCACAATTCACCGAATTTTTCCAATACATTTAGATTGGAATACTTGGATTTTTTTAAATGTTCGATGAGCTATCTGTTGCCCATAACTGGATAATATTACTATGTACACCTGCTACTTGTACTTCAAAGTCAACTGCTAATTTTGCGCGCAGCAACTAATACAACTTTCTGAATTTTATTTCTATTTATTTATGCTTTGCCTAGATATAGTCTTTTAAGGTTAGTTGTGCGTCCAGGTGCATTCCCAAGTATCTCACCCTTAAAGATGCTGGAACTACTTTGTTGTTGAGTTGATTGCACTGATTTCGACTG
Source organism: Nicrophorus vespilloides (assembly GCF_001412225.1). Taxonomy (NCBI): domain Eukaryota; kingdom Metazoa; phylum Arthropoda; class Insecta; order Coleoptera; family Silphidae; genus Nicrophorus; species Nicrophorus vespilloides. The sequence goes on along the minus strand of NW_017100105.1, from coordinate 453,052 downwards.
GTTTATACCAATTCTCCATTTTCTGAACCACATCTCGAGCAGATTCTTGAAGCTCTTACTTGCAGCTCTTCTTGAAGATGCAATATGTGTTTTATCTGTTGTTCGAATATCTGCAGTGTATAGGAGACTTGTTCTATCGTACTGTTTCCCATAATCAGAACTTTTATGTAGATCTGAAGTTTCTGCTGAATGATGCAGAATTCATTCACAATCTGTCAACATTTCTGGCTATAAGTTGAATGTTTTTGGCCAAGACAAAAAAAAGAAAAGAAAATAAAAACAGAAAAAACAAAATAAAGGCATGAAGCGGAACGATTTCCCATCGGAAATCTTCCTACAAACAAATACAAATTTAACTAAAAATTCAATTCAATGACAATATTAACACAACAAAAAATCAATTTGACGACACTATGAAAATTAAATAAAAATATTCATTCTAACGGACAATGAAACGAACTTTTAGTTTCTAAAGGGGAGGTCGAGGGTGTTGTGTCTCTTTAGTCTATGGGGTGTGTTACTATTACCTAGCAGGGATAACGCGACACTGTTAGGGTGGTTTTCAACTCTGTTCTGGTAACGGGCACTAAACTTGGGGATTTCACTTTTAACAGTGTTCATGTGGAGGTCATTGGTTGTGTATCGTGTCGTTAGTCACGTACCAGGGGGCCTGCACCAGGGTTCGCAGGCATTTCGACTGGAAACGTTGCAGGATCTCTATGTTGGAATTGCTGGCTGTTCCCCAAAGCTGGATGCCGTAATCAATAGTTTATTTTCGAGGGATAGTTGTGATCTTCTTCCGATCAGCCAGTACAACTTCCCGAAGTTGATGCCCAGTTGCTTCCTCTTCGTTGCGATGTGCTTCTTCCAAGTAAGTCGGCGATCCAAGAACAAGCCCAAGTAATTGTCATCGTCGGCCTGCGGGATGGTTTTGTTGTTCAGTGTGACCGGGGGCAGGTTCCCTTTTTGAGGGTGAAGGTGACATGGCTGGATTTGGTTTCGTTGACTTTGATCCGCCACTTCCTGAGTCACCCTTGGTACGCGTCGAGATGACTCTGGAGTCCACGCACGGCAATAACCGGATCCTCGTTGGACGACAGGATCGCGACGTCATCGGCGTAGGTAGCTATAGTGGTATCCTGGGATGTCGGCAGGTCGTACGTAAATAGGTTATACAACACCGGTCCCAAGATGCTTCCCTGCGGCACGCCCGATCCGATTAGATACAGCTGTGTTACTTCACCCTCCATCTTCACTTGGAAGAATCTATCACACAAAAACGACATGAGGCAGCGTACTCTTAATTTTGTAGAGCAAAACCACGTGCCACACTTTGTCGAAGGCTTGTGTTATGTCGAGGAACACAGCGGAGCAGTACTGCTTTTCCTCCATGGATCGTCTTATGTCGTTCGTCGCGCGATGTATCTGCTCCATGGTGGAGTGATGTCGTCGGAATCCGAACTGGTGGTCTTCCGGAGCAATAACCTCTCGAAAACCTTGGACATCACCGGCAGCAGGCTGATGGGTCGATAGGACGTGACGTGACGAGCTGAGCGACTTTCCAGTGGGAAGGAAAATAACCCGTTCTCAGCAGGGAATTGAAGATGGTCGTCAGCAACACAATGGCCTTTCTGGGTAATTCCTTCATCACCCTTCCCGTTATTAGGTCGTAGCCAGAAGCCTTACTCGGTTTTAGGTCCCCGATGATATCCATCACCTCGAATGTTCGTACGGGTTTTATAGGGAGTGACATCTGGAACGGATCTTCCAAGAATTCATCGATCTCGCCCGATTCGTCAACGGTTGTCTCGTCCGGAAAGAGTTCCGAACACGTTCGCCATCTCTCTGCTACTCCTCACCCATCGGTCTTCCGTATCGGTGGAATCCGGGTCTGTGGTCGCTTAATGCATCTAGTGGCTTTCCACAGCGAGTAGTTCGTCACAGGTCTTGCGGACAGATTTTCGATATAGTCCTGGAATTTCTGGTTTCTGTACCTACACAGCATCTCTTTGAGGTCTTTCGTTTCCTTGTTGAAAACGGATTTGTTCGGTAGTCTGCTATTCTGCCATATGCGTCGGAGTCTTCTCTTCTCGGCAATCGCCTTCTTAGTGTTTCCGCTTTCTGTACTGTTGCAGGTGTTGCTGCCCGACCTCTGGATTAAGCAGTTTAGTTCTTCTATAGCCCGATCGATATCCGTCCTTAAACTGCTCCTGCCTGATGGAATGTTTCGGCGGGCAGTACACTGCGGATATAGTTAGTTGACCATCCCAGTCCTCCATGACCACGCTCGTACCCTGCAGATGTTCGCTGACATTTTTCGGAATTTCATGATGTTTAAACGTGTTTCTTATTAGAATCGCCGTCCCTCCGAGCGCGGTTCCGTCCGGGTGGTTAGTGCTGTATAGAGTGTATTTGGGTAACATAGCTTCTGTCCGTGAGATGCGTCTCCGAAATCATCATCACGTCCACCCTCTGGTTGGCGAGGAAAGCATTCAGCTCAGCGTTATGCTGACCCAAACCGTTAGCTTTCCACAGGACCAGGCGAATTGTGTGTGCCATTACGTCAACTTCGACACGAAAGCCAACAAGACATTCAGCACGACGCACTGGTCGGTAATTTCTTCTCCCTCAGTTTCGGGAATTTCCTGCTCTGCATATATTTGTACACTGTGCAGTTCTTGTAGTTGGCAGGGTGTTTGCTGCTGCACAGTGCACATGTCGCTTCCGTTGTCTTCTCCTTTCTACACTCCGCGGTGAGGTGGTTCTGGTCGCACTTCACGCAGCGCGGCTTCAGAGTGCAGTAGCCCTTGGTGTGTCCGTACCTCTGACATCTCGCACTCTGTGGGATGTCGTATCTGCGATGGGGCGTCTCAATTACCACCCTCATATTTTGAAGATACATAATTTTATGTATTTCTTTGTTATTCGTACGTGGGGCTATATCTACGAAGAATAACGGCAACGGTTCTTTGGTGTGTCGGCTCTTTATGTTTGTAATGTTTTTCACTTCGTGTCCGTATTTTTCAATATCTTTTTTAGATATTCCACGTCTACCGACGGGTGGATATTTTTGACAACCACCCTGTACGATCTTTGCTGCTTCAATTGATGAGTATGAAATGCAGTGCCCTGGCTCTCCAGCATCTTCTTGATGGCCGTGTAGTTCTCGGAGGTCTTCGGGAGGATTTTGATAGAGTCCCTACCAACCATCTTCAGCACATAACCATTTGCTGCTTGCGTATTAATAACCGATTTGAGTTCATTAATGTTTATAATACCCGGAAGGATCAACGGCGGCAGCTTTATTTCTTTTTTTTGTGTGGTGGTGTTATCTTTGGCACTCTCCTTATTCAAATTTTCATAGCTAAGCACTTGATATCTGTTTTTAGACAGTCCCGAAAGGGGATGCAATCGTGGTTGGCAGTGGTAGGCCCATATCACGGGCAAGTGGGGTCATTTGCGACCCTGCGGC
>NW_017100105.1:52157-166384 GCF_001412225.1 Nicrophorus vespilloides | reverse complement strand
TACATTTGTTAATATTTTTCCAACATAAACAAAATTATTTGTTGTTTTGTTTGTCACATTCTTAATGAATCTTTTGTTTTAGTATTCATAGCCTTCTATTAATCTAATCTACGTTTTTATATACACATAATGTGTGTGTACTCATTATGTGCATGTTTGGAATTTTCGTAACATCTTCAAAAACGGTTTGTACCAAATTCATATTAAACTTATAAAATTGTATCTTTACTTTCTCCAATGCATCTGGATTTAAATATAGTCACTTAATTCAGTTAAGTTGGTTAATAGTTATTTGGATTTTTAAATGCAATAAATCCATTCTTTTGTTCTAACAATTCGGTTCCCGAACAGAAACATTTCAGTGGATATTGCACGTACATCAACTTTCCTCCGTACAGATTAAGTCTTGTACCAATTTCGAAATAACTGTATGTTCATTTAATTGAGTTAGGTTGACTAATAGCCGAATGGTTAAGTGGCCCTACCCACGAATTCGTGGACGCCGGTATTTCATTTAATTGAGTTAGGTTGACTAATAGCCGAATGGTTAAGTGCCCTACCCACGAATTCGTGGGCGCCGGTTCGAATCCTGGTCAAGCCAGGCCCTTTGTGAGCCCTCTCGGTGCTTGCAGTAATAGGGCCATCGTTCATTACAGATAGACAGTCAAATACATGAGGTTCAGCATATGGACCTTCAGCCAAGTCGATGGACAATGACAGATAAACAGCAGAGTTAAGGAATTAGTGGAATCGCAGAGCATCATGATGACAAAGCAATTTAAGGATAGCAGCAAATTCACAGTCAAAGGAAATAGAGGAATCGCAGAGCATCAATATTCTACTGCCAACCAACAAATTAAAAAATCAAATGGTAAATATCGGGATATTATCGGGAGATTATCCATTTAATGTCAACCGCGATCTTAAATTTACTCAATGTTCTCATTGATGAACAGATTCTGATAAATTTATGACATAAAAAATTATACAACATTTAAAAAATGATTGATACTACATAGTTCAATGATTAGAAGATTTAATTTCTTATTATTTTAGCTCATTAAGTGGGAAATGTCCGTTTATTTAAGTACCAACTTTGTACTCTAAATCTCTCCAATTGGTTTCTTGAACGTCACTAAAACTGTTTACGTATTAGAGAAACAGGTTTTTCTTCAACTTGGACCAATATACAATAGAGTATAACAATATATAAATTGACAACGGTTAGTGCTAGTCGCAGTAGCGATTGGAATTGTAACGTGATCATTAAGATGACTATGTACGATAGTTCGCACAAGAAGACGCACAGACTGAAGGCATTAGTATTGCTTGCATCTATAACATCTTTGGGCCTTTTCATTGATTACCTCTTGGAGGAACCTCTTTTACCAAATGTTAACCAGAGTGAGATTTTGGGATTTAGAAGTGCTGATCGTTCCATCCGTGAATACAATATTAATATTTCTGATCATGTAAGTTCATTCATATATTTGTTTTTATTGAAATAACTATAAAATTACATAAATTATTATAAAATTAAATTAAAATAATATTTAGTTAATTTGAAACTCTCTTGATTTTTACATTAAAAAATATTTACTCAATATAAAAACAAACTGAATAAACTCTGACCAATCGGAAAGAAAAACAAGAACTCATATAGTATATCTACTATCATTAGTATGGTAATTTAACATGTATTTAGAATGTTTACTTATAAGATAAGTTTTAAACAAAAAATGTGTGTAAATTGATATAATGTTAAGACTTATTTTTATAGCAAATCTTATTTTAGTTCGTCTTGTTATTTGTTCAGAGTTAATAAAAGTATTCTATTCATATTATTATGAATTCTCAATTAAACTATTTCTACATCTGATATTTTTTGTATATTTTTATTATTTAGACATACATAATTCAGTTGGGTATAAACGATAGTATAAAATATTGCAGCATTAAGTTAAAATGAAAAATATTTATGTTTTCAGATTGTGAACACAGTTTTCTCGCAAGTTAAACATTCGGCGATACTTTCGCAGCCTCTGGATATAACATACAAGGATGTTATTAAATATTGGAGAGAAAAATACGACTGGAGAACACGCGAAGTGTACTTCAATCAATATCCACAATACACTACAATCGTCCAAGGGCTTCAGATTCATTTCGTCCACGTAAAACCAGAGACGAGCAATAAAACAGTGCCTCTTTTGATGTTGCACGGTTGGCCCGAAAGTTTTGCATACTTCTACGACATTGTACCGCAGCTGACGAGCGGAAACGGCGACGTATCGTTCGAATTGATAATACCTTCTTTGCCCGGACATTTCATGTCGGATCCAATGAAGGATAGGACAACGGTTCATGTGGCAACGCTTTTCAAGAATTTGATGAAGCGCTTGAACATCGATAGGTTTTATGTATTTGGGCAAGGGGTTGGATCATTTATTGGCACGGATATGGCAATTTTATATCCGGATAAAGTTATGGGATTGTATAACACCATGTGTTTATCTCTCAGGAAGATAAGCTTAGTGAAATATGCTTCTGAAACAATTGTTAATAAAGTAATCAACGCGGATAAATCGAAATACGATATGTGGAAATCTTTCAACAAAATGGTTTATTTCTTAAACTACATGCAAGGAAATTTTATTAGTCTGGACTCTTTAAGTAAATAATTCATAAGTTAATAAGTAAATTATAATAAAATATATGAATTTGCAGGTATTACATTGTCGAGTTCACCAATTGCTTTGGCTTCATATATTTGGAATATCATATCTGTGGGAACTGATTTAGAAGAGTACAATAACCAATTATTTGGTGCGCTTCAAAACATGGATGAATAAAAACTAATCGATGTTGTTATGTTAATGACAACCTCTCAGAGTACGACAAATTCCATCAGATCTTTCCAACAGTTTGTCCCTATGCCACTCTACCAGTAAATAATCGAAAAATATCTTAATTCTTATCGTTAATCTTATTTTTTGTAGGTATCCTATAAGCACCAAAGTTCCATGTTCTTGTCCCAAATTTACCAAACAAATATTTTATCAAGACTCTTGGATATACAAGGATAAGTTCACGAATGTAGTTCAGGGTACCAATTTTCAAGAATGGGGACACAGGATGTTATTCCAAACGGATAAGAGTATCAAATACAAATTATCAAAAGATATATTTGAATCAATCAAGAAAATGATTGATTTTCATTAAAATTAGGATAAGTAAATATGATATATATTTAAGACTGATTTATGTTTGTAATTTATTATGGTATAATTTTTGCATATTAATAAATATAATAACTAATTTACTTTATACTTTTGTTTATATAATATCTTAGTTTTCGAACATAATTAGTTCGTAAATACTTAACCAAAATTCTGTTTGGGAACTGAATTTATACTCAAAAATAAAGACATTTTACATACCATTCTTGTAGAACGTAGCCAGATCTGGAGAATACGGTGGATGGGGAAGCATTGACATTTGAAAATAACAAAAGTTGCGTCATTAAAATCACTGTAACTTGTGAACTGAAAGTCAGATTGCCATGAAATTTTGACAGGAGTCATCTGAAGGTTCGTACTTCCTAAAAATCATATGGATTTGTCTATAGAGGCGCCAACTATATATCATACTACGAACTTATTGAGTGAGGTGTTACATACTGTACGCAATTTGCAATTTTACAGGTATTGTGTCCAACCGTTATTATTACAATTATTATTGTTAGTACAGTGAGACCGATTGTAACATTCCTTCCTATTTTCAACTGATAAGACCAAAATGCAGAATAGACAGATCCCACAGTAACCCGTGGGAACGCTTAGTCATCAATATAATCAAACCCTACTCCCGATCACAACTCCCACCGCGTATTAATACGAATTAACTTTGTTAGTTCAATAAATATTTGTAATTAGTCTTAGACAATCCCTAAAAGTATCTACATTGTCTTGGAAAGAACCCCAAGAGTACCAATTATTATAATAAACTTGTTTTAAATCAATTGAATTATTTAATTCCTACACTGTGTTCAGAATTCCATCCTTGGGACACGACACAAGAACTAGATATATTTCATCGAACATTAACTTAAGTCCTAAATTAAGTCATTTTATGTTAATTATGATGAAATAAAATAATAATAAATTAAAATTATTTTCAATTACTAATTACTAATAATATAATATATTTGATTTTAATATTTATTTTTTTATTATAAAAATATCCACTACAAAATTAGATTTATGAATATCAGTTGGTACACCTGGTAAAACTAATTGCGCAAATTATGAAATACATGAACGTCTCGCGTAATGTATACGTATAATCGCATGTACATCGAATTAAATATATAAATCACTTTGAAGGCCTCCGTTGCAATTAAACACTTATCCGTGCGAATCAATTAAATTCCATACATATTTTTTTTACATCGTGTTACATAATAATACCTCAATCCATTCATATTGTACGCGCATAGAATCATCGAAATTAACTATATATTTTTTGTTTGCATATATATATATATCAATCATTAACACCGCTACTATTTTTTCAGACTTAAGCGCAATTAAGCACTTAAGGCATTTCCCTAATTGGTTTCGATGTTAGCGAACGCCATTGTGTCTTCTAATTGACATCAACTTTTAATGAAGAGCGCTTTTTTGTATTCTTTTTCCTATGTTTGTTTGTTCGTTCGTGGTGGTTTAAAAAAAAAGAAGAAGAAGTTTCGCAGACGAAATGTTATGGAATAGAAAGAGATGTAGCAAAAAGAGTGGAGTCGACCAAGGTCGCGATTCTGTAACTATTTTTAAAGATTACTAGAATTACCGAGCAAAATCCGCCGTGCAATTGTGTAATGGCAGTGCAATTAGATTCCGTTTCGATGATTCCTCCTCTTCTTCCCCATTCGGATTATCTCTGTTTGTGTGTGTGTGTGTGCTTGTTTGGTTCGTCGGGCTTTTGCCTTCTTCTTGCGTGTGTGGGATTGCACAAGTCGTTCTCCCCGGTATCTCTTCACATCTATCTCTTCCTCGCTCCGTCCCTCGTGTATGTTTGTTCTTCGCTTTCCGCGGAGAAGAAGAATGATGGAAATGCGCGTAGGATAGAGGCAGAGGAAGCGAACGAAGTGAATACGTTTTGCGCGAGAAGAGAGGTTGAAGCCGTTGAGTAATTGCGAATTGAATTATTAAACGGCAATTATCCGAGTCTTCCAATTATATTATTAGCGTGTCGTGCGCCCCCCTCTGCTTTTTTGTTGTTGTTGCTGTATTCGTTCTTCCTCTGAAATCTTTCTTTGATTCTTTCTTTCTTCATATTTCTTTCGTTCGAGATGGATGCGCGCACAGAAACACACGGGAATGGTATCATTCCAGTTTGACTTCTTCACAACATCTCTCGTGGTCTTCTTTTCGTAATAATCGTCATCTTTGTCGTCGTCGTTCGTTGCAGAAATAGAAAAACCCACGCGAGCGGCAAGAGGCGAAAGCGAAAGGATGGCCCACGCCGATACATTATAAATCCGGCGCGTTATTTTTGGCGCATTTTATTACGGCCGCTATGGGTGTATTTGGGCATCGGACCGTGGGCCCAAAGAGAATATTAAGTTGGCGGAGATCGACGAGTACGAAGGAAGAATAAGAAGAAGAAGAGGTTGAGGTTGAAGAGGAGGAGGGAATATATTTGCGATGGAAATGGCAATAGCGATAAGTGTCTTTGGCCACCTATGACAAGGTCGGTCGCGGTAATTACGCGATGCGTCAACCTTGGATGCTATTAGTATCATACAATTTTAGTTGTTAATGATTGATGGGGAAATAAATAGTTGTTCGCCTCTCTTTCCGTTCCGTTTCATTCGATTCGTGTTTCTTCGCACAGTGATATAACATTAGAGTATTATTATTATTTGTAGCAGCGTTTCTTAACCTAAAGATCACGTAATAATAGTTATTACCACATATTAATGTAGTAAAATGATTTTAGAAGTATTCTAGAATTGCATTCTCATTTATCGTTATCATTATCTAAAGATTTGTTGAATTTTTAGGAGAATTCGACAATTATCTCATCACAGATTTATTTGCTATTAAAATGACTATACAGTGGAACCTCGCTATACGAGCATTTTAACGAGCAAAATATATTGTAGAAATGATTCGCTTAACGAGCGAGAAGTCCCGGATTGTGCGCCTGCTACATCATTTTCAAAACTTGTGTTCACATATTATTTATATTTTAAAATATTATTTGTGATTTTTATTGTGAAAAAAATGTCTCCAAATATAAAGCGAAATAATAAAAATAATCATAGATATAAGAAGCAAAATCATTAGAAATCAAGACCAAGTTATTCTTATTGGAACGCATTGTCGTATTTTACATTAGTTTATATAGGGAAAATTGTTTCACTAAATGAGTATTTCATTATACGGGTAAAAATCAGGAAATTCTGGAACGGATTATGCTCCATTATACTATACAATATTTTGAACTAATATTGAACAAAATCTTAGTTTATTCAAATCTTGAACAAAAAACGCAAGATTTGTGGTATTTTTTATAGCATTTAAGAATATTACAAGATAATATTGAATCGAATATCGTCTTCAGTTGTTTAAGCTTTGCTCATTGCTATCAAAATGCCCTGAAAGTGTGAATCAGTATGCATAACTATTGAATGAAATTCGATAGATTTTAAGATTTTATTTAGGAATATTAAAAAACGGTGTCATCATAGATTTCATCAAGTGATTTCTTATCAAAATGATTATTATTATGATTATACAATATTTTGTACATACATTCAACAAAATTCAAAGGAATTATATTTTTTTAATAATATTAAACAATGGTTTCATCATAGATTTCCTCAGATGTCGTAGAATCGAATTACGTTTTCAGATGTTTCATCTTTTTTCATTGCTATCACCAAACTTTTTATATCACTTTATTCAAATATTGATAAAAAAAAATCGCAATACTTGTAGTATTTCTTGGAGTATCCTAGAATACTCTCATCCATTTTCATTGCTATCTAAATTTTTGAAACTTTTTAAATTAGTTTGAAATATTGAAATAAAAATCTATAAAAATGTAAATCATGTATAAGTAATCAATTAAATTTGAAAATTTTTAACTTTTTATCACAATGATAAAACTTTATTATATCAGTTTGTGCAGATATTGAATTAATATTTGAATTATCAACAGACAAGGCATGGCAAATAATGTTTAATGATGCACATGCAAATGTCACTATATTTTGGTTACAAATTACAACAAATTATTTGGTTTAAATGGAATTTCCTACAAATGTTATTACAAAAAATAATTGAAAAAAAAACGATAATAATAATTGTTATCTTTATACAAATAATTATGAACAAGAAGTGTGAAATAATGCACTCTTGCATTATTTATTTCATAATATACTGTCATACCTCGATTAACAAAGAGGATACATTCCATTTACTTCGTTAAGCGGTCATTTTACTTGACATTGTGAAGCTTCATTATCAGAAATAATATGACTGTACATGTAAGAGAATAAATTTAGTTTTATTTAAAATGATGTATGTTTTTTTATAGTTATTATTTGAAAAATAAAGATATAAAGTATATGAAATTCGTATGAACTTAAATGTAAATATGCTGAAGGTTATAACTTCTTTATATAATATGTGACAGTGTTTTTATATTAAAAAAATATTTATGTTCATATTATAAAAATAATACAAAAATAACCAAAAAATTAAATAAATATCATGTAATTTAATGAAAGAGATTTTAGATAAAAAAAGTCAAGAATTCCAAGTGATAAATCTAAACGAAATGAGTTATTTAACTTTCTTGCAATGCGAAACTGAGTCTACAGGTGTACGTTGCAAAAAAACAAGAATTTCTTATAAAGAGATTGAGAAACACTGATTTATAGTAATTCGTTGCTTCTCCTTCTGTCGTTTTACTCACGTTTTTTTTTTATTCGAGTATAATTGATGAGACGGAATGCGAAACCGGAGGTGATTCTAAAGTCAAATTCCTTCTGCATTCAATTGTACAAACAATGACGTAATTGGCGATTCGCAACTGTACGTCAACGCTTTTGTTTCTTTACAAATCCACACATTGTTATAATTTATTTTGAAATAATTGAAATAAATTTGGTGGATTTAAGTGGATTTGCGTTACATTCGCTAAGCGATTAGTCGTATCGAATTGGCTGGATTTCCATTGCAGTAAGAATATGCAAAAAATAAAGAACAGATCGTTGCTGGTGATAACTTTTGAACTGGAACTGGTTTAGAAAACTGGAAGCGCGTTTAATTACGAATCGAAAGTGATTTTTCTCGCTCGCCGCAGCATCGGCAGTTTGTCGTCTTCCTCTTGCGGTCGGCTTCGATCCTCCCTCGGATATCATCACCAAACATCTCAACATCGATTTCTTCAAAATATTTCTTCTTCTAAGCGGATGATTCTCGGTGTTCGTTTCGAGAGACTCGCGGAGAGCATTTGGTTTGGAATTGGCTTGAGGTCGCGGGAGGACACTTTCGTCCTCCGTGCATCCTTCGTCCGTTGCTGCGAGCATCGTGCATTTTCTCTCTATCTATCTACCTATCTATCTACTTGTGTTTGTGTGTGTGTCTGTGTGAAAGAGTGGTTGTGTGACCTCCGGTTTCGCAGAGGTTAGATGCTGCTCTTCGCGAGGTTAGAGCGGTCCGGAGAGGTTAGAGGAAGAAACTCTGGTCGGAGGAAGAGGGTAGAGAAGAACTAGGAAGGCGGAATGGGCGAGCTGCGCAGCGTAATCTGGACGGTCGTTTGTGTAGGCGTCCCCCCGGCGTTATTAGATTCTTAAATCCAGCTCCAGTTACTTATAAGGACGTTACGTTGTTAACAAACCATTAAGTGGCCAACACGCAAAACCCGTAAATTATACACACGGAGCCACAAGGAGGATGGATATTCTCTTCTTCTACTTTACTTTCTCTTCTCCGCTCCGATCAATTGGGAATCTTCACTTTACTTTTTTTCTCATCTTCTACACGTGCCCTCTTTGTTATCATTAACATCGCTTGTTAAATACTACAGAAGAGACTCATCTCTTTGTCACATTTATTTATAGCTCGTCCGGTCATCCGACCGCGAAAAGCGGCGCAAGCAATTATACCTGATTATTATTGTTCCTCTCTTTTTTTTGTTACCTTCTATTTCTTTTAATTTCCATCCAATTCCAATAATAATAATGATAAGGCGACGGCGGCGCACGGATGGAAGACAGAAGGATGGGAAATAAAAAGGACAACCGTAATAATCCTTCATTATATAAATCCTTTTTATTTCATATTATCAAAGGTAATTATCCCGACGTATTAACGATGGCATAAATAAAGTAATTATAAATAAGGAAAAAAGGAACGAAGCAAAAAAAATATGCACCCGAGACGAGAGCGGATGCAAGCAAATATTACTGGTATACATATATAAATTAGTTTACCGCAAGAAACTTTGATTGTAAAAAAATCGAGTTCGTTTCTCGATCCATCGTTAAAGTCACTTCGTTTCAGGTTTTTTTCAAAATCTCTTTATTATAATTTTAGTTTAATTGCAAAAACTGTAGTAATTATATGTGAATGACCGTTGCGGATATTATTTCAATTTAATTTTAACCTATGTACATTCATCGTTCGGTTAACGTACATAATGAGTACAAGAATTACTGTATGCTAAGCGGGTTTATATTATATATAATTTATTATGGTTTCATGCATATTCAAATGTAAGTACACAGGTTTTTTTTTTGTTCACATTAACCTACACTTTTTTTGTTAATTCTCGGCGTTATAATCCTAAACTAATCATATTTAAGAAAAATATTATTCTCTTGTAGTTTTTTTCAATATTTTTTATTGTAATTTTAGTTTAATTGCAAAAAGTATAATAATTATATGTGAATGACCGTTGCGGATATTACATCAATTGAATTTTACCCTATGTACAGTCATCGTTCAGTTAACGTACATAATGAGTACAAGAACTGTGTTCTAACCTGGATTGTGTTATATATAATTTATTATGATTGCATGCATATTCAAATTTTAGTATACACCTAACTTTTTGTTCGCATGAACGTACACTATTTTGTCGATTCTCGGCATTATACTCCTCGTATGTTTTTGGTTACAAACCAAACGATTGCACGAATGTACTCGATATTCACACGAAAGTAGAATCTAACTTGGAAGTATTAATAATTAAGTAATTTGAAGATTTTCTAAAAGAATGCTAATACAATCATAGCTTAGTTATATTACTAAATAGGTTAATAAGATGTTACATTTTTAACGATTTTTTATACACACGTTCTCTTTGTTCGCATGGACGTACATGAAATTCAAACGTACGTACATTTCAACATATTTTTAAATATTAAACAAACACACAATATAATCGTGTTATTATAAAATATATTTTTTTAATTAAATAAAGAAATAACTACTATAAATGCAGCATCGATATCTGCCAACTGACGTTAATGTACGTTCGTTCGAATATGTGTATGTTATTTCAGTCAGAATGCCGTAAATAACCATATACATATCATCAACCAAACGTTATAAGAAATCTACGTTAAGTAAGCACAGAATGTACATTCTTTTATTTATATTATAAAAATGCGCATGAATAAATGCATCAAATTCCAGTTTGCTGCAGATTATAATTGGTCGATCTGACGGGATCCATGAACATTCCATCATGGAAAGCAACGACTTTCTAATAAGGGTTCGTGTTTCGATCCAATTGAAGTCTCCATGACGACACTTAGACAATTCGTTTCTCTAACCCACTTGTACGTATGTTTGTATCCCTGACAACTATTTACATTCATTATTCCCCTGTTTTTTTTGTAGACGTCGTTCATTTGTTTTCGTTTCATTCAATTAATCCGTACGAACTTTCTTCCGTTCTTCAATTCGAGCGCCGTGTAAATTCTGACGCGAATTGCCGTTGCGTAATTATATTAATTAGTAGAGATTTCATTGAGGATTGCATCCGACCTTAGAGAGAGAGGCGCTATTCAAGTACACTGCAAAACACCTCGTAATTCGCAATGCAAAACAAAAAATAAATATGAATAGGTTGATTTTACAACACGGCCTTATATAAATCATGTTAACTTCTTTTTTAGGTCAAACGGTGCAAAATATTAAGTTTCTAACATTTCATGATTATAACTTTAGTTTCACTACATTTTTTTTTAATGCAAATACGATATTTTGGAATAAACCTATCTATTCGTTCGCACGAACATAATTTAGAAGAGTAAGTTCACGTGAAATACTATAGCGGTCATTATTTCTACTAAATTTGAATCTATATACAGCAAGTGTTCAGTTAACGTACAGTTGCTTGCGCCGCTTTTCGCGGTCGGATGATCGGACGAGCTATAAATAAATGTGACAAAGAGATGAGTCTCTTCTGTAGTATTTATACAGAAAGTATAAAGTACTCACTATTCATACAAATGCGGTGAACGTTCGTATGAATTTGCTAAGAATTTTCTAATATATTTCAATTTTCTTAAATATTAATATTTATTTTTTATTTTCCGAGGAAATTTCTTAAGAAATTATTTAAAATTTTAACAATATTTTATACAAAACGCCGTCCGTTAAGAGAATGTACATTAATCTGAATGGCAATTACAATATTTTTGTACTTACACATCTATTCATTCGCCTGAACGTACTCAATGTTCATAGAAACGTACAAATTACCATTTAATTTCAGCACGGGTTCCGATAAATCATGGTCTTGATACAAACTTCTTTTTGGACAAAACAGCGCATTACGTAACGCGGATGTTGACGGTGATAAATCCACGACGAGCGGAGTAATTGCCTATGCAATTTGATTTATTTCGCCTTATGCTTTTGTACTATTTTTAATTCATGGGATTATTCAAATCGTACCGGAAGATTTAGCCAAGGGAATGTCGTCCATCTCGCAGCATTCTTAGTTTTTGTTTTTTAATATTGACTTCTTCGGCTCTTCGCATTTTCTTTTCATTTTTTTTTGTTGCCTTCTCGATTCTTGTCTTTGGTTGCTGTTTGCTGCTTCTGTTGCAGCTACTACTGCCTTCCACTTCGTTTTTCTTTATTCTTCTTCTTTCTTCTCCGGTCTTCAGTTAGTGGGTTTGAGGAACGCCACTGCAAATATTACAAGAGCGCTTTGCATAGAGAAGCGATCTACGCGCACGGCGCAATGTTTTATTCATCGAGCCAGCATCACTTTAGCAACATTGTATAGGCAAAGCAGATTCCTAAATTTCCTCTCCTTCTCTTTCTACTCAATAACTACTCATCTCTCTACCTTTCTTTCTCTTTCCGTTTGTTAATAATGCAGAGGAGAGAAACAAGAAAACGCAGCAAACAGAAATACACGCAGAGTGAAAAGAAACAATGGTCTAAAGAGGATTAACGTCGATAGTATGCGCGCAACAGATTGATTTTCTGCGCTCGATTGTTTCTCTAATATTAGATAATGAGAGAGTCCTGTGCTGAGAGGACAAAAGAATAGGTATATCAGAGAATGAAGATATTTGTCGTAGAAAGTATACCTTACTCTATTTGGAAAAGATGGTTTTTGTTTCATATCTAAAAATAACTTTTTTCTTCTTAGAAATATGAAATTAGCATAGTTTCTTACTAAAATCAATGACACGTTGCAACTAATTTCCTTAATGTTCAAAAATACGTACATTCTAAATATAACTTGCTTTTAAACTTACAAGGTACATAATTTGAATACGAATTACCTTATACTATGCGAATGTACATTAATAAGGAAAATACGATATTTTTGTACAAGTTCTCTCTAACGTACTAGTTCTTCATACGAACGTACATTTTACCATTAAACTCCGGCGTCACATACAGATAATTTATTTACATATTTCAATTTTGTTAACCATTAATAATTATTTTCTTGATATTCTTAATTAATAGTAGTATAAAATAAAAATTTTCAATGATCCCTTGAAACGCAGTTAGTACAATTATTTTAACCTCTATATAATAAGCGTTCAATTAACGTACATATTGCAAATACAATTTGCGTACATGCTACCATCGTAGCCCGGCGTTATATTCACAGAATATAACACCTCACTTAATAAGTTAGTAGGATGACTAATTTAATATAACTTTTGGGTAATATTTGACTTTATTCATCAACATAGTCTCCTTCAAGAGTGATACATTCATTCCAACGTTTCTCTAACATTTCGATACTTTTCTACACTTCTTGAGCATTCTTTTTAGGTCTGCAAACAGGTAATAGTCGCTGAGAATACAGTGGATGGGGAAGCAGTTCAAAGTGCAATTCGTGCATTTTTGATAAGTCGTGTAATAAAACCACTGTAACTTGTGAACTAAGCTTCAGATTGCCATGAAACTTTGACAGGCGTCATCTGAAGGTTGGTACTTCTTAAAAATTATATGGATTTGTCGATAGAAACGCCATTTATATGTCATCCTACGAACTTATTGAGTGAGGTGTTATTTTGTGAACAATTCATAATTATTGTCTTGCATTAGTAAAGCATTATAATAGTATAAACTGACAATTTCCAATATTTAATTTTTCATTTACGATGATTTCATAAATTACATTATTATCATGAACACTTGAAATGAAATGCGTTTCAATTGTTTTAATATAAATACTAATAGGTGTTCAGTAAACGTATATATTTCGAATATAAATTAGTGTACACTAAGCAAATGTACGTATATGAAAAAATGTACGTATATTAATCGAAAGGTGAATTATCATACAATTGCATGCAAATGTGTTATTTTAGTCAATACTCTTTTTATTCGCCCAGACGTACACTAGGTTCATACGAACATACTTTATATCATTGTACCTTGATGATCATATGCAGGAAATTTCCGTAGATATTTGAATTTTAGTAAGTATTTATGATTATTACAATAGTAGTATAAAATAATATTTTTCAATGAGTCATTTTTCATCTTTCGAGGATTTCATTTGTACATTATTCAGATAATCTCTTGAAATGAAAGGCATTTCAATATATAACCTATACCATAATACAAATTGATCGGAATAATATTAATATTAATCGGAATCTCTTCGTTCACTCAAACGTACTCAATCTTCACGTTCATACAATTCATCGACTTCCGACGTCATATGCAGTGATTTAAATGTTTCAATTTTGTTAACTATTATTAATTACTTGACAATGGTGGTATTTTCAATATTTAATCTTGATCTTTACGGGCTTTAAATTATTCATTGATTATTCAATTGAAATTGAATAATTTTTAATTTAACGTAATTTGTACGGTAAACGAATGTACGTTAATTCGATACAGAACTACCATATAATGTACCTGTTTTGTACACATGCATCTTCGTTCCATCAAATAATCATGATATTTCTTGTAGAAAATATTCCTTATTCCATTTGCAGAAAGTGGTTTTTGTTTCATATCCAAAAATAACTAGTTTTTTTTAAGAAATATCAAATTAGCATAGTAGCTTAGTAAAATCAATAGCACGTTTCAACTGATTTCCTCTAAGTATAAAAATACGTGCATTCTAAATATAACTCGCTTATCATCTTCGCTAATTAGAAAAAATAACGACATTTTAAAACTAATTAGTATTGCGATTATTCATATCAATTTTAATACAATCATTCCTTTAAACTCTGTCATTAAAAATATATTTGAATACAATATTATTTCATTATCATCAAGTTTAGTGCAAAAACAGCTAATTTGTTAGAAAAAAACAATTTGCAGATGTATAATTTATTTCTAAGAGTAACACTCTGATATGGATGAAAATAAAAATAATCCAATCTAACTAAAATTTAACATATTAGTTTTCAATTACCATAAATTAAGTTGTAATAAAATATACAAAATTTAGAAAACTTGCGGTCATAACATATGTAGTTATACAATAATTTTGTTTATTATTATATAAAATAATCTATTATGTTACAAATTCATTATCATTGTAGACTACAAAATAACCTCAAATATTATTTTTTTAGTTTGTAGCATTAATAAATTAATTAAAAGTATTAAATCTTATTTTTTATTCATTTTGATTATTTAGTAGTAAATAGGGCGTAAATAACGATTGAAATATCAATTTTTTGTGCTAACTAAATAATCAATATTATTGGATAAGTTTTAATACTAATTTGAAACAATGAACATTTTCTATTAAATTCCTTTATTTTTCATGAATTCATCGAACTAGTTTATTAAGAAACACTGTTTTATATATATATACAAAAAAAATATACGGTTCAAGGTTTTTTACCACTTGGCCATCAACTTAAATAAAATCGAACATTATGTAAATATAATACGAAATAAATGAAGTAATAATTATTATTCATTACGCGTTTCCATTTAAAAACTAAATGTTTATATTATAACAGTACCGAACATATAATTATAATGACGTTATAAACATTTTCTGATTGATTCTATAAAATTATAATAAAATAACAAGTGAACGAGTCATGGAATTACTGGAATTTAACTATGATAAAATTGACGCAAGATTTAAAACGAAACACATGTTATTCGTTTTTTTTTTCTATAATATGACAAAAAAATAACTTAATAATGAAATGTTTTAATTTGTTACTTTTATAAAAGGTCGTTAATATGGAATAATTAAGAAATAACAAGAAAAACAATTTTAAAGTAAAATATATTGAATATATACAAAATATGTACATTTTTTTTTTAAATTTATTATTAATATTTTAAATTCAACATTTTGGATAAAAGGTCGCTCTTCTATTTCACTTCTAAAAATAACTTCATAACGAGAATGATTATGAATAAAATATGTGCTTTGTACAATATTAAGATAAAATACTTAATTTTCATAGAGAAATAATATAATAGATTTATGCAACATTCAAAATTAAACACAAGACTTTCATTTTATTTTTGGATAAAAGTGTAATAAAAGAGTGACCTTTTTTTTTTGTACTTCCAAAAATGAATTAATAATAAGTGAATAAATATTTATAATCCTCTTGGACATTGATTTAATATGAATTTGATAAATAACGACCACGAGTTATTAGTGTACACCAGTGTTTCTCAAACCTTTTAAGATCGCGACCCCCTTTGCACTTATAAAAATGAAAGGACCCCCCGAATAATGGGTATGTGTAGAAAAACATACCTTCTCGTTCATCGTCAATTTTTCTGCTATCCCCATGGAGTTTGAATCACTGGTGTAGACGACATTTGTTGATTTATTCTCGGAAAACAGTAAATACAAGTTTGAATATTTTTTTATTAAATAATTTTTTATATAAAATTTCGATTTTCAAAGAATTACAAATTCTGAAATTTATTTCATTTGATCAATTTTTTTGATAAATATTACGTTAACTACTTTTTTTTAATTAATTATAATATTTACAATATTTAACAATATTTAACAATATTTAACAATATTTAACAATATTTAACAATATTTAACAATATTTAACAATATTTAACAATATTTAACAATATTTAACAATATTTAACAATATTTAACAATATTTAACAATATTTAACAATATTTAACAATATTTAACAATATTTAACAATATTTAACAATATTTAACAATATTTAACAATATTTAACAATATTTAACAATATTTAACAATATTTAACAATATTTAACAATATTTAACAATATTTAACAATACTTTTTGACGCAATATATAAAATTAAACATATGTCGGTCAGGTTTTTCTTATAAAAATAGTTTTTTGCATTGTTCTTCAAAAGATAACTTAATAATGTCCATATTTTTATAAACATTTTTAATGTAAAAAATAATAAAAAAAAATGAAGAAATGTAAATACACGAATGATCAAGTATATTAAGAATTAATTTCCGTTATATTAAAAAAGAAGATATAAATTAACAAGTGTAAAATGTAAATACTTATTTAAGATAACTAAAACTAAAAAAATATTTTAAACTTATTTCTCTTTTACAGTTAGCATAGTGAAGTATTCATGGTAAAAAGGTTGTATGTATGGAGTAAACTTATCATATCGCTGTATTTATCTCTTATTAGTCTTGACTTTTTAAACAGTAGTAACATAGTAATTTTGTTGAGATTTTTTCCAAATAAAAATGGAGCATTTTCCTCCACACTAATAAAAAAAAATGTGCGGTTCATCTCGTTTAAACCAGCATATTTTCAATTATTTTATAATGTATTCAATTTTTTGCCACTATTTCGTTCCTATTTCGCTATTCCGTAATTTTCTGAAGACCGGAACAGGCTAAAGGCTGTATGTATTTTTTTTAAAAAAACCAATAAAGATTATTAAATTGCAATTGCACTATTGCTTTTGATTTTATCTTGATTACTGTGATATTTTTAAAGCTCTCTGATACTATCTGCTAAAAGGCAGTGCACAATGAATTCGTAATAATCAATAATAATTGTAATTAGAAAGTTGTTTTATTATTATTATTAGAAATGGACCATTTACAAAAAATATATTTTGGTGATAACATTATATAGTAAAATTCTTTTGATTTGATAAATATAAAAAGAGGACATCTATATTTTAATAAAAAATACCATTAACTATTTTTTTTCCAAACGTGAACTTATAGCACTTTCAAAAGTCTTTCATTTGTCGGTCAAGTTTTTTTTTCTAAAAAAAGTTTTTTTATTGCACTTCAAAACTAACCTATCTTTTGAAAAAAATAATTCACATGAATTTAAACAGAAATTGAACAATTATCATCAATTTATTACTAACATTAACTTTTTTTAATTAACTCCATAATTGTAATTGTAAAAGTGAAATTGAACGCTACTTTTCATATATTGACGTAATATTTAGAATTGAACATTTATCATAAACGTTTAGTTTATTTTATTTTATTGCACTTCTAAAAATAACTGAATAATGATAAATTAGGACAGAAAGAGTTGAGTTTTTTTTGTAATTTATTGTTGCAATAAATATTATTATTACTATTTGAAAAACAAATATGTTCGCATTAATCTAAACTTTATAAATTGTAAGTGAATACAAATATGTGAATTTAAACGAAGCTTTTCATATATTGACGCAATATTTAAAATTAAACATATGTCGTTCAGTTCATTTGATAAAAGGTCGCTCTTCTATTGCACTTCCAAAAATAACTGAATTGTGAGAAAGACATTTAGAATTTATTACTAATAATATCATTTTTGGGCCGATTGCATTGAAAGAACAAAAAAAATTGCAAACGGATTATGAATAATCTCGAACGGCGAGAGAGTGAATATCGAAGTGTTAGTGTGCACGAAGTGTGTATGTGTGGAGTTCGTGTGTTGGTGTGCGAGTGTTTTGTTGTATATGGGGAGAAAGACGACGTCGGCGACGTCGTCGTCGTTGCTCCGTGCGATTGGCCAATCCGGAGGCAGCGCTTCATGGCCAGTCGACGGAGCCGAGACGTTCGACTTCTTGGACTCACCAGTCTACTAGAAGACATTGAGTGAGTAGCAACAGTAGTAGTATTACTAAAGTGTGTCCCATTTTCACAACAGTGGAGAGATAGGGGCAACGAGAGCCCTGGCAATTTACAGCCATGGCGACTGGTAAGTCTCAAAAACAAAATCAACAACTTAAACACCCTTAACATTTGCAAAAAATAAATTTAAAACAAATTAAACGAGAAGAAATTCTCTTCCTTTTTTTGTTTTTTGATTTCTCCGAATCGCAGACCTCCTTTCACTCCGCTCTCGCGCCGTGTTAATAATATTACATAAAATTCGCAACATAACCAGTGGGATTTTTCAGTGAATTAAAATTAAGCAAAAATTATATAAATACATATTAACTACAAAAAAAATACGCGAAACGGAATAGTGATACACATAAACTATTGGTGTAATAAATGGACTGAAGAAAGATACAAACTACAACAAGAACAGTGCGATTTCGCGAAGGCCGTGTTCCGTGTTATTTCGTTACCACTGGGAGACCATATCCACCTTTATTATTTTTTTTTATCCGATCCGAACTCTGATTTCAATAAATCCTTGCCGAGAGACGCGTTTTACTTCTACATATCCTTTCCTGCTTCTTGCATCTGTTTGCAACTTTTATTTCTTTTTTGTTGTTATTGATTTGACGTCCACTTATATTTGCAATCTATAAACTTTTTATTCTGCGTTCGGTTTTCTTTTCTCTTCGACACAAATGACATCACCGGTCACGTTAACCTTACGCAATCCGCAAAGTGCCGCTGCAGCGACATTATTTTTCGGGCCCACGCGCATTCAACTTCGCCGAAGAGCGAAGGTGAACAATAAAAAAATGTAGTTGATAAAAAAGGCGAAATAAAAATAAAGAAAGCAAGCAATAATGAAGGTTTTATGTAGAATGCAAAGGTGTTAAAAATGTAATATCATTATTACGGCCCACTGAAGGAGGGAAGCCGAAAAAGAGATTCGGACGGTCGATTAGACGGGTAACCCGCAAATTTCTGAGCCTTTGCCGAGCCCCGTCTTCTTCCACGTTATTGGGATTTTATTAATTTTAATGACGGCTTTTACGGGCGACCCAAAACAAACAATGCAAAAAAATAAATATGTATGCAAGAAGAAAACAACGTTAACTGGGTCGTCGTTACATCAATCGCATTATCGCGATCCCGATAAGTTGGAAACAATTGGAAATGTCAATATACAAACGTGGAAACGATCTTGGCGCCGCGGACTTCACGTAATTTTATCACCGAAATCATCTTAATTGTAGATACCACTTAAGATTCCGACAGGATAAGCTTTTAACTTGATTGCATCTTAGAATTTTACGATCAACATTTCGTTTTTTTCTATCAAACAATTGTTTCGTTTCTATAAATTACGCTGTTAAAAAAAACAATTGTAATCAACGGACAACATCAGATTTATTTTTTTTTTCGTTTACTTTACATTTTTAAACAATTGCTTCATTGTAAATAAATTACTCTTTTGTAAACAATTGCAATTTGTGAACAATTGTCATATTATTTTAGTTTAACTGCCACCGTTTTTTTTTTTTTTAAATATCAGTTTTTACATTTGACAATTCGTTTTTTAACAATTGATTCGTTTCCTACAAATTACTCTCCTTAAACAATTGTAATCAACAAATAATTGTTATAAACTTGTGTTTACTTTGATTTTCAAAACAAATTGAAATAAATTACTTTTTACATTCAACAGTTTGAATTTCGTTTTCAATAAATTACACTTCAATAAATTTCGCTCTTAAAAACAATTACAATCAACAAACAATTGTTATAAACAATAACAGATGTTTGATTTTTTTTACAATCTTTTCTTTTCACGGTCATCTGCGTTTTTCTTCAATTTCGAATTTTATGTTCAAGAAATTACGCTTTAAAACAATTGTTTTGTTTTTTGTAAATTTCACAAAATTTTACGAACAATTGTTATAATTTCTTTTCTTTCTACTTTAGTTTGTGTAGCCATTAACAAAAGACTATTTTTTCAGTCAACATTTTGAATTTCGTTTTCACTTAATTCCTAAAAGGAATTGCAATTGATGAACAATTGTTATAAAATTATTATTTCAATACCCTAAAGCATTGTTAACAATTATACGTTTCATTTTTCTATAAATTACATTTCTAAACAATTGCAATCAATAAATAATTAAGATAAACAAGGCCAGATGTTTCAAATTTCTAATTTACTTTACTTATCACGGTCATCTAATCAGCAATTTTTTAATAACCGAAAATTTGAAATTCAACATTCTGTTTTCTATAAATTACGTTTCTAAATAATTGTTTTCTTTCTTCAAATTTACGTTATTAAAAAACTGTAGAAATTTATGAAATTTTTTATTAGATATTTCGTTTACTTTAATTTTCACGGCCATTAAAATCAGCGCCTTTTATACCTAGAAAATCCTATAATTTAAATTACGCTCTTTAAGAAACAATCGAAATTATTCAACAATTGCTATAAGATATTTCGTTTAGTATACTTTTCACGGTCATTAGAATAGGCGATTTTTGGTTTAATAGCCTGAAGATTCATTTCTTTGATAAACAACACCGCTCAGTTGCTAAATATTCGAAACAGGTTTTCTATTTCTCGATTCAATTTCCATACATTCTTCAGTCTCTAAAGTATCCGAAAAAAAAACAAACTTTTTCGGTGATTTCATATGTTATTCGATGTTGACTCTGTGTGTCTGTTTTGTAACTAATTTTCAAATCGACCTTCCCCGCTTTTCGACCACGTATTTCAATGCATATGCAAATAAACGAGGTTTCGAAACACACTTCAAATATTGCCATTAATTGTTCCTGTTTGAAACAAAATACAATTTTATTAATTAGTTTCAATACCAGTTTATTTATTTCTTAATTGTTTATAGAAATATTATTAATATAATATATATAAAGAGAGTTCGTCGCTTGATTGAGCATCTATATCTCCAAACACTTTGTAAACTATACTTAAAATTAAACTTTTAATTGAAATTTTCTTGTGAAAACACCATAGGAAATCGAAAATTATTGATTTTACATTTTTATTAAAAAAGATCAGTTTCAACTCAACTTCAAATATTTTGTAAATATTAGATATAGATATATAGATTAACATTCACTTGGAAATACCGAATCTAAATTTTAATTTTGATCACAATTATATGATTAAAAGCATCAATATCTTCAATAATTAAGATTAGTCTCTTAATGAATTAACCTTTAAAGTAATGAAAATATCATCATTTTATAAATAATTTGATTATTAACAAAAAAGTTCGTTTTCTATACGAGAATCGATATTTTCATTAATTTTGTAAACTAATCTCAAGATTAACTACCATATGATAGGTATATTTTATATTCTATTATTGTCTTATGATTATTAAAGAAGGTTCGTCTCTTGCACTCTCACTGATATCTCCAACAATTTGTATATTAAACTTCAGATTAATTCCCATATGGAAATGTCGGGTTCGTCGATGATTCAAGCGTCAATATTTCCAAATATTTAACCTTTAGCTAAAACCCCCGCTCAATAAAACACCTATAACAATTCTTCTTAAAACATCTGTTTTCTTTGTGTTATTGTCACAAGGAATTGCATCAAGTAATTACGGTATTTAGCAATAATGCGTATATAATTTTATTTCTTTTCTTTTCGTTACGCGATTTGAAATGTAAAGGAGATTCATTTGCGTTGGGGTACGATATGTGGGCTTCACAGCCTTTAACATTTATCCGTTTCGCGCGCGCGTGTGTGTGAGTATTTGTGTGTAATACAAGGCCGATTTAAATGTTAAATCTGCAAGAAACGAGAGAGAGAATGAATTACATAAAAATAAAGAGCCAGGGCGACGACTCTCGACGAAAATACGAGAAAAATATAATTTATAGAAGGATATAAAAAACAACAAATATTAACAGTCGTTTTTTTAAAACAAACACATGATGATTTATCACCCACCCACGTAGTTTATGTTAATGCCTACTTGTAGGTAGGATTCACTTATTAATGTACACTTTTATTTTTTTTATATTAATAACAATAATTTTTATGTTTTTAACGAAAGATTTAACGTTATTAGATCCACCGTTTAACGAGCGACCGCACGCTGCTTTCAATTTCGAATAAATCGTGTCGACGATTCATAAACGAAAAACAATCTCAAATCATCAATCTGAAGAGAGAGAGAGAGAAACCCACAGTTTGGACAGAGAAATACAGTTTATTAGATGCGATTGATTTTTAAATGGTCTCAACGAAATAAACGGAAAATAATTTGAAATAATAGAACTAAAATAAAAATGAAAAAATTATATATAATTATAATAATCAAAATTGAAGAGAAAACATAGTTTACAAGATGATTTACAATAAAATAAATTGAAAATAATTAAACTGAAATAAAGTATGTAATAAAAAAATTACATAATCTAAAGTTATCAAAATTGGAGAGAAATAAAACGCAACAGTTTATAAGATGCGCGTTTTATTTTTACGTTCGATCGATTTAAGTATTGGTAATTATTTGTTCGATTCTTAATTGTCGCGTGAATCACCGTGGGTAATTGCGATGTAGCTGTAAATAATATAAACAAACGAGTGAATGGTGAGTAATAAACATTTTGTCGCCAGGCCACGAACTCTGCCCCCGAACGTACGTACCTTTAATTACGAATATAAACACTCTTTTTCTATAAATAAACGGCGCAGCCTTTTGCCGTAATCGAATTTATGTAACACGCGAAGCGATGCATAAATGATGCAAAATGGTACATGTGACGTTGCAGAAGAGAAAGATTTCGAATTTGAATTTGAATTGATGAGAGAATAAGAGAAAAAGATAGAAAGAGAGTTGGAGATGCATCTTCTCTACCGGATGCTGTAAATTTTCTTTCACACTGTTTAAAAAAATATATGTATATATATAAAAAAAAGAAGAAACTAAAACAAACGATGTTTCTGTTTAATGTTTCCTTTATTTTAGAAAGCGCCACGCCGATTAAACAACGCGGAGCACTTTAATCTTATCTTGAATTCCTCCAGATTAAGAAGAAAATTAGATTTTTTTATTCTTCTCGGATCTTTCGGTTCTTTTCAATGAAAAACCAATCTTTGATTACAGTTCAATTTGTTTTATTAATTTTACAGTTACGACCCGATCTTTTTTTTTGATAGTTCACACATTTGTTTGATTGTCTATTATACAAAAAAAAAAGATCCAAAAATAGTGATATAGTCAAAGGTTACTAGGATTAAATTGTTATAATATATAAAATATTAATATTAAATTATTAATTATTTATACTATTCATCAAAAAAAAAATGAGATAAAAATTAGAATTTGCAAATCGAATTTGTATAATTCAAAATTATTTGATTAATTTTTACAGTTATGGCCCGAATTTGATTGTCTTCATCGATTTTTATACGGTAGTTCTAAAGGTTACTAGGATATTGTACAATTTTTTGCATTTTCCCAAAACCATGATGATTTCTTCTTAAATCAAAGTATTTAGATTCATAATATTAAAAAAAAAATCATCTGCTATTTCTTTCCTACAGAAACGTTGATTTTATCTTTTTTTTATTCACATTCTTCCGAATCTATTTTACAGTTATGACCTGAATTTTTATTGGCTAAATTGACATATGACAGGTGAAGGTTTCTAGGATATTCATTTTCTGTATTTCCCGAAACGAAACCGTCATCTTTTTTTGAAATATCAAGATTCATAAAAACTATCCATTTTTATTCTTTTATCTTACTTTCAAATGAAAAACTCTGATTGCTATCGAATATTTTGTTATATTCAATTCATCCGATTAATTTGTACAGTTATAACTTGAATTTTGATTATGTTTATTGACATATTGATTCTAAAGGTTACTAGGATATTGTTATTTTTTTAACATTTCCCAAAACGAAGATGTTTCCATATTTTGTCTCAAAAACTGTAAATTCTAGATATTCAAATAGTATTCTATTCTATTTTTAGTTTTCTCGTTATGATGGCAATCGAATATTTCATTCATATACATCCAATTATAACCACAATTTTGATTGTCATCAATGACATTTGACACATGCATTTTAAAGGTTACTAGGATATCGTTTATCTCTTATCTATTTTTACTTTTGAATCTATTGTACATTCGATTAAAAAACTTTTTGATTGCAATCGAATATTTTATTCATATTCATCCGATTTGTACAGTTACAACTTGAAAAGGTTACTAGGATATTGTTTTTTTTAACATTTACCAAAATGAAGATGTTTCCATATCTTGTCTCAAAAACTATAAATTCTAGATATTCAAAAACTATTTTGAATCTTTCCGTTATTTTCAATAAAAAAATATTTGAGTCATATACATCGGATTCATTTTTACAGATATAACCAGAATTTTGATTGTCATCAATGACATTTCACACATGCATTTTAAAGGTTACTAGGATATTCTTTATTTCTTACATTTCCTGAAACAAACATGTTTTCATATCTGTTTTCTCAAAACGAAGATATTTTTGTATTTTATTTAAAATCATCTAAATTTAAAAGAAATATTTTTTTCTTGCATCTTTGGGTTCTTTCAAACGGAAATCTTTTTTTTATAAAAATCTTTTTCATTTATATTCATCGGATTAATTTTTACAGTTATGACCTGATTTTTGGAATGTCTCCATTGACATTTGACACATTGATTACTAGGATATTGTTTGTTCTTCTTTGCATTTAAATCAAATAATTTGTGAAATTCCTATCAATTTGATTAATTTCTTTAGTTATGACCTGTATTTTCATTGTCTCCATTGACCTTTGACACATTGATTCCATAGGTAACTAAGATATTGTTTGTTTATTTTATTAGTGTTTCCCAAAACAAAGTTGCTTTCGACTGTGTTCGACCCGAATATTGGAATACATGGCAGTAGTACATTGTTTATTATGCATGGTTAACTAATAATGGATAAAAGTTGTTTCGAAAGGTGAACAGGACTTGGTGAATCGAGCGAACGGGCTAAACGTAACCCGACAACAACAAAAAAAAAGAAAGAAACCGAAACAAACGAACGAACGAAATTGAAACAACGTTCGGGATTTGTGAAAGTTGAATGTTTGCCATTTACTGTAATCTCTTCCGAATGGTTAATGACATTCTTTGTGTAGTCTCTCTTTGTTTCTTAAATAAAGTGCGTTTATGAACTAAGTTTTATTTGATCCGATTCTATTTATTTATTTGTTGTTTTTTTTGGCAACGATGGTCAACGTGGGTCGCGCAAACCAACGCCCACTTTAGTCGTAATCGTCGATGGCGACGAAGAGAGAAAGTTGCCCGAGGATTTTTATTTTAATGAGAAAGAAATCCGGCAACACTTTTGCGTTCGAACGCTAAAAAGAGATGAAAACTTACTTATGTAGGCGATTCGGCCGAGAAAGAGATGACTAAGTGGGTGACACAATTCCCCAGAGCCGAACGGCATCTGCACTTTCTGGCCATTGTTTCTGCCTTGATCTGCATCCAAAATCGCCACCGTATGGATACAGAACATCGGAATTGTGGAATTTTCCATTTTGGATAACACTCAATTCGCACGTTTTTAAAGAACAACGAGTAATTAGAGCTATTAGACGCACATAAAGGAACCATACGTTTGACCCACAAACGAAAAAAAAAATGAGCACAAAACAAGGCGGAAATCGTTATATAAATGTGAACTTCTCCAAATCTAAGAAAGCCATAAAAACCATATATAATTTAACATGAATCACGTATCTATCTATTACTAATAATAATTGAATGAAAAAAAACATTAAGATTTAAGATTTTTTTCTTGTTGAAAATCTTCATGAAACAAAAAGAAATGTATGAAAATAAAATAGTATAAATAATTCAAGATTCTTCAAATCTTAAAAAACATAACAACTCCGAAATAATACATTTATAGCAATTCTTCAAATTTAAAATAAATAAAACGAAACAAAAGGAAATAGAAACAAAAATGCTACAGTTTTTATTATGAATATTTAAATATTTATTCTTAATAATAATGTTTATTAAAATTTCATTTACCTTCTATAAAGTTAAGTATGGAAAGGAAAGCAAATAATAACAAAAATATAACAACATACATTAAAACTTCTCTAAAACTGAGAATGCTACAAAATTATATAAATTTACTGCTAATATATACAAACTTTATTGTTCAAATTGATTTGAATTAACAATAGAAAAAGTGTTTCTATCGTAAATAACAGCAAAATTATTGACTTTTTTTCCTAATTAGAATTAATTTCAATTGAATTGAAACTTAATTTATTTTCAATTGCCGGCGTAAGTAGTGATATAGAAATAGGAGTTGTTTTCTCATCTTTCAATTTTTATTTGCTGTGGTTTATAAAAATATTATATATTATATATTTATAGAGGCGGAAAGACCTATAAACAATTGCATTTCGCAGTATTATGATTATAAATACGATTTAAATTATTTATTTGTTCATAAGAAATATTATTATTAAAATTTATTTAAATTTGAATGTTTATTGAAATCAGTTTGTCTTGAATTCTAGAAATCAAAAAGTTATACAACAAAAGCAAACAGAAACACGCACACATCAAAAAAATAAAATAGTGTGCACAGGTGGCTGTGGTTACCTGTGTATTCCTTTACCGTCGTCAGGAGAAAAACAAAGGACGTTTGTCATTTTTTATTAGGGTGTCGAGGGGAAAGGAAAACAATTGACAATTTTGTAAAACGTGATCGCAATGCCAAAGAAAAAAAGAAAGAATAATGATAATGCAGCAACGGACATTTCGAATTAGAATTCGGTTACCTGCAATTAACCTTTGCTTTTTTGCTTGTGAATAGAATGTGTACATTATTCTTTCTTTTTTTTCGCAATGCCGATGCGACCATGGCTCGAACAATGTCTATATATATATCAAAAAATATTCTCTTACACACACTTATATTAGGCTTTTTTTTATTCTCTTCCCACTGCGTCTAGCAATTTTTATAGCTCCTTTTTCGCACTTATTTGCGGGTTTATTATTACCTTGCGCCATGTCGTACGTATGGTTTATAGTTGTTCGGCGCTATTTTCTTCTCTCTCTTTCACACACACACACTCTCTCTCTTTCCTTTTTCTATTTTTTTTTGCGCCATATTATGGCGAGTTGAGTGGAGACGGACGTTTTATTAAGACGCGCGCACGAGGTCATCTGGTCGGCCTCCTCTCCTCTTGTTCTTCGGCTGTGGTCAAAGGAACGTACCCAACCGGCCGACGACAAGGACGGCGCGATACGCGATTCCGAAGATCGAACGAAGAAAAGAAAAAAAATAACGAGAGAAGATTTTCAATAATAAAAAAATATATTATATACACACGAGTGGACACGAGACAGATATAGAGAGCGAATGGATATCACATCATCGTAATTAATAGATTTTTGGATTTCGTCGATATTCGTTCGAGATATTGATAATCCCAAAAGAATTAAATTAAACGAAGATTAAAAAATTATAATCTGCTTTTTATTACTATTACTTTAAGCGTTCTTCGTAAAGTATTTTTTTAAATTTAAATCGAGGAATTCGCAAATTAGTGTGCCGAAAAAAATGCTTTCAACAAAAAAAAATATGAATGTATTCAGGTAGAGTTCTTTTTATGTTTCTTCTCTCTGACCGAATCCACGATAATTGCTAGTTTTACAAGCAGGTAAAACACGCGTCGGCGAGAGCGGATAAGCATCGAAAGGGAATGATATTCCTGAGATGAAGATGAGCGGAGAATAATGGTTAGAGGTGGTGGTTCAGACGAAAGAATGAACGAAGGGAAGAAAAGAAACCACATGTTGCGTGTTTTGTGTGTGTGTGTGTGTGGGGGGCCGAAGAAGAGGAAATACCAAATTTAGGAGGGAAAATAAAAGGAAGAATGAGAAACGTATCCTCGGGGGTGTGAAATATCTCGGCTCGAGTAATGTTAACTGAAAAACGATTTTCGTTTAATGGCCCGTCTCGCCGTCGTCAAGGGTGACAAGATTTCGTGCAGCCGTTCCGCGACGGAAATCGAACGAAGTAGACGTTTAAGCGACCGTCGATTACGTAAGCTCCCTCATTATTTCGGTCGCGTCAATAGTAATTTGCTTACAAATTACAATTATTTATTTCATTTGCATTCATTAATTTGAATCAGCTTACAATATTTCTCTTTTCATAATTCTTTTGATGATGATGATTTTTAAGCAGTTTTTCGCGAAACGCATTCGCACGGTCACATGAATATGGATTGCACGTTGTAACGGGGTTTTTACGTCGCCGTTAAAATATGTATAAGCCACGGAGCGCTTATTAATTTTCCAGCGAATTTTCGGTTCCCGCAAATCTTATTAGAATCTTCGTAGAATAACCTCACTTCTCTCCATATTGATTCTCAAACAAGAATAGAAAAAGAAAAAACAAAATGAGAATATGATTAATTGCCTAGTTTTTTTTCTTACTTTTAAATAAATTAATAACCGAATCCAAGAGCGACATCTAATTATTTATACTTATTTTCGACCCGATGATGGCATCGATTATATCACCCAACCGATGGAACGATTAGCATCACACATATTTACCCAAACCAACATTGCGCAACGCTTTTAGCAAATAATTAAGTCACCTCACTACACGATAAAACGATTTATAATTATGTTCATTACAAGAAAAAACATCTTATTCTCTCATTTAACTCATGAAATAACGTACCATAACGGTAATCAATATTTTTTTACACGATTTTTAATAATTTTAACTAAAAATATTTACTTACATGGAAAAAATCAAGCAAAACTCACTCACTAAGAGAGAATTAGATGCGAAAACCTTCAACAAATATATTTCTTTTCTACACTATATTCATGCACCAAGCAAAATAAGCATCAGATGCGAAAGGATTTAAACAAATAATTTGAATAAAGAAAATCCTGCCAATTCTGAACGGAGAAAAATTGTTGATTTTTCTCGGAAAACGTGCTAATTTTCCGTTGTCGCTCTGCTGCCGATTACTCAATGCTACTTGTTTGTGCATAAATAATGCAAATTTGTTTATTAGACGCAAGGTCGGTTTAACAATGCAGAAAAAATAAATAATAATGATCGCAGTTCTCTTTCGTCTAGTTCTTTTTTTCTGCTCTCTCCGAACGTAACTTAATTGGTTAATTTTCATAGTGCGGAAGCGAATTGACAAAATAGACATAAACTTTATACATCGAGAAACAGTGAATACATGTATTACTAAGTTAAAAAAAATCATTTTGACACTAGAAATCAGATTTTTTGTATAAAATTTAAGAACCGGTCGAACTAAATTTTCAATTTGCATCAATTTTTTCTATGGATATTTGTGCAAGGTTATTTTATTGGATAGTTCGATACAATTTTAGTTACGCGGAAGTGTGAAATTATTCGTATTTTATTTTAATTACAATGCAGTTAATTCACCGAAGAATACACGTAAGCATGCACAGTTGTTATTTTTGAATGCATTAGAATTTGGAGTGTTCACTAATTGCAATTAGAAAGAGAAATAATTGGAACGTGAAGCGCGTATTAAATATCTAACACGTTTTCGGTTCTGTTCGCTCGCGCAGACAGGAAAATTAAGAAGAAGAAGAAAAGTTGAGTTTTGGAATTGGTAATTTGATCGCGGCGAGATCCATGTGAGGATTAATTTAATCAGAGGAATGGTGACAATGATAATAAAAAAAGCTCAAAATATTGTGAACAAAACTGTATTTAATTAATGGACATTCTTAATGAATTCGTGGCCGGGTCGGAGGTTGCGTCCCACTTTACCTCGAAATTAACAGTTCTTCAAACGCCTTCGATTTGCATATATAGCGTTACAGAATGATAATATGGTCATTGAACAAACGAAGACCACTCCCAAATTCAACATATTTGGTTAATCGTTCAATTCCGTGTGTATGCAATTGAAATAAATACATTAATTTATTATTATATCTATATTTGTTTGCTTCTAAATAGTATTCGAACCTATTTAACTACAAATATATGAATCATTTGTTAAGTCCGATAGTAAATGTTGCGAAAGTACATTTTGTAATACTTTAAGAGGCGTTGCGCGCGCATTTCTTTAATAAAGTGCGCGCGCATCTGTTTAAATTTTATTATATTATTTGCTTAGTGTGGATGTACCTTTATATATTTCAATTGACTATATGAATTAGTAGTAAAGTAATACTTTTATGTACATAATAAATAAAAATATTTCAATGAAAATTTTACCGTTAGAATGAATTAAAGTATAAAAATATATTTACCAACAGTTCAACGGAGATTAATTAAACTAAGATTGTAAACTTGAAATGGAAGTTTTTTTTCTTGTTTTGTTAATTTGTTTCTCTTGATTAATCGAAGCCTCGGGTGGTTTAAAAAAATAATATTAATCTGTTAATTGCCGCGATAAATGCCGACCTACTCGACCAACCCACAAAGTGGTAGCAAACCTGAGATGAAGCATCGTTTCCA
This sequence comes from Nicrophorus vespilloides, assembly GCF_001412225.1. Lineage (NCBI taxonomy): Eukaryota > Metazoa > Arthropoda > Insecta > Coleoptera > Silphidae > Nicrophorus > Nicrophorus vespilloides. The sequence continues at coordinate 135,232 of NW_017100105.1, read as the reverse complement.
TACGATGATATGCAATTATCCGTCATCAACCAGAAAGACGCCCTCGGGTGGACGCATTCCGCTCGACTATGTTTAGAAATGGGTATTGAAAAAAAATAAATAAATGAGTAAAGAGAGAGAAAGAATAAACAGAAAAATTCTGCTGAGCATGGAGAGACCAAACATCGCATGATGATGATATTCGAAACCGGGCGATTTTCGACGGAGCGGATCCGAAAACGTGTCGGGAATAGCAATAAAATTTTAAAACTATGTACAGGCACGAATGTGCATCGAAACCCAGCTCTCTCTCTCTCGTCCTTTGTCTGGAATAGTATTGAACAAAGACGAAAAACAAAACAGAGAGAGAAGGATCAAAAGCGTAGCCAAAAGTGGACTTGGTGCATACGGTTTTAGAAACTTAGCTTTTACCGTGCCAAAAAGGAAAAGTAGAACGAAATTTGCGCAACAATATTTTGCTATAACATTTAATTATTAATTAATCAATATTCATTTATTTTAAGTGCAAAAACAATATGAATAAGTTACATCAACAAGTTTTTTTGTGGTATTTCAACAAATTTTAATAACCTGATGACAAATAAATGAACGTCAAACGATGAACACCATTGGTATTTACTTTCGATTTTTAAATTAACATCGATCGAGGAGGATAAAGAAGAAGAAGTACGACGCGAAAGTGACTTTTTCACTAGCCGCGTGAAATTATCAACCGTTCTTCGGCGAGCATTAAGTCATCACTCTGACATTTAAAACAGTTCAAAACCGTTCGCCGAGCGACGAGAATGGAAAGGCCATATATGCTTACAAATACGTATAATTTTTGTTTGTTTTTTATTTTATTTCTGCTCTTTTCACGTATCTGCATTACGTGTTCGAAGCGGAGCAAATAATAATGAAACGTAATTTTGATTACGTAATTGCAATTGATTGTATGCAACCGAACGCACCGCAATTAAGGTCCTTCATCTGTCACAAATGACGTTACGTAATTTCGACGCGTCCCGGCGACCCCAGAAGCGCTAAAATTCTAAGTAAATCTCACCTTCCCATCCACCGAACAAAACTCCTTCCTTTTTTTTCTTTGTTCAAAAAAATAAACCACTTGTTTGTCCACCACAAACAACACACATCGGCGTATCTTTTTTTTTCTTTCAGTATTTGTTTATTTGCAGTTTACCAATATCACAACAAGAAAATAATTACTAAAACCTATTTGCTTAAAACAATTATTTCTAAATTAAAGAGAAAAAAAACAACGCTCCTCCAATTACCATCGTTCTAATTATATTTAATTAGTTGTAATTCAATTATTATTGCGGTCAATTAAATTTAATCTACTGCAATTTATTTCTTATGCTAAAACGCGGAAAACCCCGAAACCAATTCCATTGAGTAAAAAAATACAACTTTTGTTTTATTTGTGTTTTTTGTTAGTTGTGTTAACCTTAAACTTCAATGAAAATGAATGAATCGGATACCCAGAAGGCGAACGAAGTTATTTTTTATTTAAATATTGGCGACGAAAACAGTCTCTTTCCCGGTATCTCCCGGTTTATTTGTATTTTATTTTCGGGTTAAAAAGGTATTCGTTTCGTTTGCTGAAGAAATTAAATATAGACATATTTGCTGGGATTTTTATTATTTGAACGTTGGTATTTTTGTTAATAATATAAGCGTAATACATTATGCTTTTATTTTATTCTTTTACGGGTCTAATTGGTTCTGGAACAAGTGAACATGGCGTAAATGTCAGATTACATACATAAAAATTAAATCAGTAGCGTGTAGTGATTTTTATCTTTTATAACTCGTTTTAGGAAAAAATAAGTTCTTGGATCATATAAAATTAAAATATGTAATCCTTTTTAAAACCGTGTACAGAACATAATAATGCAATTTATTCGTTCGTGTGAACAAGTGTATTTATATTATTTAAATGTTGTCAAAACTTGACAAAAAATAAACAATTTTGCTCTTTGATTGATTTTAGAATAAATAAAAATGTTGTATATGTCAGATTATAAACAAAAAATAACTTCAAAAGCGTAGGGGCTTTAATAATTCGTTTTAGGGAAAAAAATACGATTAGATGAAATAATTATCAGCTTGTTATGGAGGAAAAATGTGTACGTCCATATGAATGTCGAGTACGTTCATGTGAACAATTTTATTTTTATTATTTAAACGTCGTCAAATTTTTTTTTAGCTCGTTCTTCGTTGACTCTATTTGGTTTTGGAATAAGTGAACATGTTGTAAATGTCATATTTTAAACAAAAGAAAAGAACTAAGGAAGAAGCGCAAAGGGATTTTCTCATTAAGAACTCGTTTTAGGAAAAAAAAATGGTCTGAATGAAATAAAATTGAAATATGTAGCCCATCTAAAAGTTGAATATAGGAATTCACAGCATGTAGCCACTGCATGTCAAGTACGTTCGTGTGAACGAAAAGTATATAATATTTTTTTCAAATTTTATTTTTGCGTAGCTATTTACCTGCGCTCATTTTAATTCCTTATCGACTCTAATTGGTTTCGGAACAGGTGAAAATTTGCTGAGTAAATGTCATGTTAGATACAAAAAATACACATCTAGACAAGAAGCGTGTATGTTGCGTGTAGAGTGACACAATTAAGATGAGTGTGAAAGGAATTCCTCTTCTTTATCTTATTTCTTATTCTCGCTTTACGGTGGCCACCGAAAACCGTAATAAAATGTGTGGAGAGCAAGCAACCGGTAGGGAGAGATCGAAAAGGCGCGATAAACTAAAATGGAAATAAAAGACAAGCAGTAAAACGTCAACGAGCCTCGTCGATTGCTTGATGTTGTCATTAATAGCGCCCAACAAATATGGATTTCGGATTTTATCGCTTAGTGGAAATACCGGGGTTTAGGTAACGTTCCCTAGGAAAGGCTAGTAAATCATCGCGTAGAGTGCACTTCGTTATTTATGCACCACGTCTAGAATTTAGTGTACTACAAGAGTTATTACGACTGCGGCGAAGGAGAGAAAGAAGAAAATGAGACACAATAAAAAGAAACAACAAAAACTAGACATAGTTTTAGTTGTTCGGTTCGTTGTCCGTCGCGATTTATTGGTTAGGTTAAACGTCACACCGCAACATGTCCCCGTCTAACCTATAAATTTCATCATTCGCGCTACCATTGTTTCAGTTTCCCATGTTCGCTAATGACGACGCTAAATGAATTAAAACGTAAAGCGAGGTAAATTTTATCACGTTACAAAAGCGGGGGCGGCGTATAATTAATTTTTATTTATTTTTTAAACAGTTTCTTTTCGGTATTTTAACCTGCCTCGCGGTAATTTAATGGCACGATCCGGCAGTTAAAACGTGCCAAAGCGCGCGTTTTCCAACTTTTTCTTTTCTCCTCTCCGGTAACGGACAAAAAAATATATGTACGAAGATTTAATATGGAAATTAAATATGCATGAAGACGCCTCTCGCATCTCCTGTGTGTGTTTTTTTTTCTAAAGTTTTTTTTTAAACTTCGTTAATGGCATTTTCCTAAATTCACCAGAGCGGAACTGGTTTTTCGGTTCGCGGAAGCAATTTTTCGAAGTCGTCGTTGCCTTCTTCGGAAAAATCGGGCCAGCGTTTTGTTTCGTTTTGTTTATACTTGATCTTCCCGGAATTCCGCGTTTTCCCATGAAGCTTTTACCAATTAAAATGCTTTCCTCAATTGAGAAGATGTGTTTATAGGAATCGCAACTTGGTAACGAGAATCGCGCGTTTTCACTTTTCAAGTATTATTTCTATATAAAATAAAATAACATAATAAATTGTAATTACTTTCGTTTAATACTTTGAAAAAGTATTCGAACAATTTAACTGGTTGTAATTTCATTTTTTTTTTACATACATTTTATAATAATATTTTTCTATAATTGATTTCATGTTTATTTACGATCTAATTAAAATAGAAATTACAATCACCGCTGTGCAAAGAGGATTTGCGTTATGTATTAAACTTTTTGTCAAATTATTTCTTTTTATTTTATAACATATGTTGTTCATTTGAAAGTTGAATACGGGAATTCTCAGTATATGAAGCAGTGATCTAATGACAATTTGTACGTTCGTGCGAACGTGTGCAGCAAAAAACGTAAATGTATGAATGTCGAGTACGTATAAGACACTTGGGTACTAAAAATTCACCATCCGAAAATTGTAAATTCTGTATGTTAACTGAGTCAACATATGGACTAAGTCTTCAATATAAATTGGCAAAATCTTGTTTCCGGAATAGCAGTTATTGTAAAGAATGAAATCGGCGTTTCCTTTAGTGATTTTTTTTTCTTATTTTCACTCTTTGTGAACTGCAATTTTCTTTTATACCATTCGTCGGATGCCATTTCGTTTTGGCGGAGGCTCTCGTTAGGTACCGCGCGAGCGGAGATCTTCAGATAGGCAAATATAAAGTGAATGAGCCGCGGCGGCCTCCATGGACAGTTATGCGAGGTACTTCTTCTTTTGCTGCCGCTGCTCCTTCTGCTGCTGCTGCGGCTGTCCTTCGGCTTCCAACAATTTCGATCGGTGCCTTAAAACAACAAATAGTTACGAGGAGCGTCCGTGCCGGAGATCCTATCCCATCCATCCACCTTCCATCAACGATTTTTCTTTACCTAATGTTTATTTTATTTTTTTCTTTTTTTTTTCAGCGAAAATGAAGATAATTCTTCCACTAGTCGTTTGGATATGGCTACTTCATACGACCGCTGTAAGTACTCTCAAACATTCATAATTTTCTTTCATCTTTTTGTTGTTGTTGTTGTTGTTCCTCTTTCACCTCAAGCTAACTGTAAAAGCATGTGTGTTGTTGCTGATCCGCTCTGCTTGGTAGGTCTTGAATAGAGGAGATGATGATACAATTAGATCGCGCCGCATGCAAATCGCAAGCTTTATACCAAGCAAGAAGCAAATATTGTCCTCAGGATAAACAGAGAGGAGAAGCACACACACAAAAGAAATAAAAATAATAAAGGCGTTTTACAGTTAATAAACATGTGCTTAGAGAATTTTCCATTTACTCGCGCCGAGAGGAAGACCCATTTCCTTGCAACGTACCATAATAACGCAATGTGCTTCTTCATTATCATCATTGATTTGTCCGTGAAGATGAATTGCATCCAATCGCGGAAATCAAACGGATACGAAGTGATTTCCGCTCAAGATTTTACAAAATTGTAATTGTTATAATCAGATATTACGGAGATTTCAATGCGCGTATCGACTACAAACCTACTTCTTCTTCAAAAATATTTATTTTTTTTAATGAATTTCATTAAATTACGGAAACAAACGGAAAATAAAGTCATTACAGTTGAAAATATTATGAAATTGTAGTTATTATAATCAGACATCGCGAAGATTTTAATGCGCGTATCGATTACAAACCTATTTATTCAATTAAAAACATTGATTTATTACGATGTATTAAATCAAATTACGGAAATCAACGGAAAATTAAGTAACTTTAACTTCACATTTTATTAAATTGTAATTGTTATAATTAAATATTACGGAGATTTCAATGCGCGTATCGACTACAAAACTATTCATTAAAACCTTTTTTTAATCATATTTTATGGAGATTTCAATGCATTAATTTTCATAATCAACGTTAATTTTTCCATTAAGATAACTTGCGTAAATTAATGAGTATTCAAATAAATTATTTTGAATCAAGAATTTACTAAATTTGAATTAGATTTTGTAGTTACTTCAATGCGTGGATAAACGATTAACGGATTTGTTCATTATTAATAATGATTTGTCTATTAATTTAAATTTCATTGAATTGCGTAAATTAAACGGATACGTTTCAAATAAATGCTTTTTACATAAAATTTTAATTAGATTTTTTAGAGGTTAAACGATTTTTTCATCATCGACATTATTTTTTTGTGAATCGAATTGTGTAAATTAACCGGATACAAATAAATTACTTTTATTCAAGATTTTATGAAATTTTAATCTTGATAATAAGATTTTGCGAAGAGATTTGAATGCGCGTATATCCGATTTCTCTCAAATATTAACCCACTTCTTCGGTTCACCAGCATCGCCATACTCTGACTGTGGCCATCCATCATTGATTCTTCCACTAAATAAATCCGCTCGGTTCACTCGATTATTCCGTTCGCTTCAGAATTTACAGCCACTAACGGTCCGATCCGCCATTACGTTATATTAATCTATCCATCGCTGAGAACCATTTGTTTCCTAATAGTCGTTCGCTTGTTTGTTTCGCCTCTCTCGATTCAGATTAAATGAGTGGCGCAATGCACGAGGTATGTGGGTGCGCGTTCGGTTTTCCGGTTTTTTTTTCGCCCAAGAAATCCTTCGAGATTAAACTTCTGGGCTCAGAATAAACGTGACGACAAAAACAACTCCAAGTCCGAAATGTAGGCCAACTCGATTTATTTATACACACATACACATGTGTGTATATATATACACTTACACGTATACAGATATACGATAGATCTGTAATGCAGTGCAATCGGACAATGGCTCAATTAAAATTCACTTTCCTTTTCTCGCCTATTCTTGTGGTATCGAAACAGATAGCGCTGTTGTCGTACTCCTTCCTCCTTTTCTCCTCTTCGGCAAAACGCGTGTCTAAGCAGGACTCCTATAATTATAAACCGAACGGTGCATTTCGCTAAACATTATTTATTTACAGTTACGCAGTTTCGAGTTGGTTTCTTTGATCCAATTATCTCTGCTCCTTCTCTAATTGCTTTCTTTTGAATGCATCGCTTCAGACCATCCACTACTTATAAAACCATTATTTTCGATTAATTACCCATCATTTCCTTCCTTGGTATATCAAATTTTTACGACCCGAATCTCAGTTATAATCAAAACAAATTTTGTTGACTCCTCATTAATTTTCAGGTAATTCTTGAAATATTTCTTAAAAAGAATTGCTTTATTAGTTTTATAGTTTTGATCAAAATCTAAATACAGACAGCAATATCCCAAACTGTTTGAAACCGGACTAATCTAGAACTTTGGTACTTAATGAAAATTTATTATTATTACTAATCGAATCGACTCTTTTACTACTTTCACCTTTATAATTTCTTTCTGTCTTTTCATTATTTCACACAGAAATTTATTTATTATAGTTTACATATTTTAAATTGAAATTTTTTAACATTTTTTTTTTAATTTTCTGGAAACAAAATCTAAATCTTAGAGGAATTCATTTATAAATATAAATATCTACTTTGGTTTACTTTTTATTACATTAAAACTGCATTTATAAAGATATGAATGAGTGAATGCAAAACGAGCGGGTTCGTTTTTCTTATTTTTTCCTATGCTTTAGAACTACTTGATTGTATTTTCTTCGATAGATTGTAGTTAAGTCCTTGTAATTACATAACATAACATAGTTGTTGCCTCTTCTCCTCATCTCAAATTCATTTTATTCTACTTATTCTTAAGAAATCGTGAATTTCAAGGAATATGAGTTTTTTTTCTTTCTACTTCTTTCATATTATTACACTCTTCTATTCTTTATTGCGCTCGAAGTGCGATGACTCTGGCGGTGCGTGGCCTTCGAGGTGTGCGTTTTTTTTTGTTCGTCGTCTTCCACATGATATTTCTTCTCTGTTTTTTTTTGTGGATGCCAAAAACAAAAGGCGTGAAACGAAGAGGTACATAAAAAAGCGACGGAGAGGAACGACAATAACAGTTACGTCTGTTTGTTGAATAAATCGTTTTAAGGTTTTTTTAATAACAATTCTGGAATTAAAAAGCGGCAGCCGTGTAGCTGAATAAATGTATTTTAATGCTGCATTTTAATATTATTCAAATGCCACGGCGTGTCGTACCTTCAGCCGATTCTCATTTGTCGCTTCGCTTCCACCTTGTTCATATTTTTTTTTGTTGAAATTTTATTCTTGTTAAATATGTCTTTCGTTGCTACCGGTGCTGTTCTCTTTCATTCCCAAAAGCTTCTGGTAATTGCCTTTTCCATTCTTCTCGGCCGCGTGGGCGAAGAGATGAAGACGCGGAAGATTCCAGATATAAACTGCATGTAATCATACATCATGGTTATTCGTGACGGTCAGATTCTTTTCCCTTCAAACGCTGTTGTTGTTGTTTGTTCTTGCAGCCCACCAACTTCCAGGGCCTCTGGAACATAGATTGCGTGCCTCCAGCTCTGCGCATTTTCTCACAAAGACCACGAAAAAGTCTTGCACCATGTCAACGACATTCTCTTTCTTTCCCTTTCCTTTTCTCCTCTCGCGATGCCACCAGGATGACCGGAAACGCGTGACCGGAATGAATCGGAAACCGAAACGTGCGACGTGCTCGACATCCCAAAACCAACGTCACCATCCCCTTACGAAGATCTCTTCGTGAATCGTCAAACACCATTTTGCAAACTGCAGCTTTTACAAAACAATACTAAAATCCGGTCCTTCCTCTACCAAATGGACGTTTCACTTTTCAATTAGCTCCTCCGGTTCAGTTTTTATGGCGTATTTTACGACTCGTTGCTATGGAGATATCAATGCCCGCTCAACAACCAACCCACAGTTTTTTTTTTTCATTTTACGCATTCCTCGTTTTATTTTATCCACGTTTTTATTTTCGTTACGTTCAAAACTTGATGAATTCTTTATTCAAATTATCTTCAAAATTCATTCACACCTTTTCCGTTCTCAATTTTTGCATGCATAATTTTTATCACATTTCCGATTATTTTTCTTTTTAATTATTTGAAAAATTTAAGAAAATCCAAAAAATTATTCAGTTCATTCGGTAATTTTCTTTATTATTTATCGAAAATCAGTTTATTTGCTTACTTCTCTTATTTGGTTCAACTTTAATTGCTTATTTTATGAATTGTTGCTAGGTAGATATCAATGCTCAATTCACCAATGAACCTGAAAGTTTTCTGCGATTCCTAATTTATTTAATCCATTTTTTTTGTAAATTTATCAAAAACTTGATGAATATTTTATTTAAATTCATCCACACCCTTTCCGCTCACATTTCGCATACATAATTTTAATTACCTTACAGTTTGTTTTTATATTTTTTTAATTAATTACAAAATGAATTAATATTTTCACTCATTATATTTCGTTTTTATATAATTTATTCTCGATTAAACGAATTTTTTATTTAATTCGCTGAGATATTGCTGTATAAAATATTAAAAGTTTGTTTTTTTTTTCAATTACAAAATTAATGATTTCATTTCACTAAATTAATTTTAGTTTATGAGTAAATCAGTCAGTAATTAAATTATTATTGTTTTGTCATTTTGAAAACTTCAATTTTATTACACTATTTAAAGTTATAATTTTCTTTTAAATTGACTTTTTATTTACAGAAAATCAGTTTATCTACTTAATTCTCTCATTCAGTTTAGTCTTTATAGCATTTTTTACGAGTCGCTGCATTGGAGATGTAAATGAGAGAATGGGCGAGCAACCCAACTATTTGTATCCCATATTTGTTCGCTTCCATTTGATTTCATTCACTTTTATTTTAACATCTTTTTATGAATCGCTGAATTGGAAATCTAAATGAGAATTTCTTAAGTAATTTCAAGAAAATCTTGCACTTTTCATAAAAAATTAGTTGTAATTAGAAAATAACTCATTCGATTGAAACAGTACAATTGTTTTTAATAGTCTGAATTTCTAAATTAGAGATGTAAATGAGAGAACCAGCGATCAACCCAACATTTATTCGCTTCCTTTCGTTTTGGTTTAGATTGTGCACCTGTTTACAATAATCCATTTATTTCTCTCATTCAGTTTAGTATTTCATGCGTGTTTTATGAGAAAATGGACAAGAAACCCAACTGTTTTTCTCATATTATTCATTTCCCTTTGATTTCATTCACTATTTTATACGTGCTTTTGAGAAATCTAAAATCTTCTTCTAATAATCTTCTTAATTGAACAATACCCTACATTTCTTCATAAAGATCAAATTCTTATTGAAAAATATTCCCTTTGGTTTAGATTATGCACTGTTTATAATAATCTATTTAATTCTCTCATTCAGTTTAGTATTTCAAGCGTGTTTTATGAATCGTTGCGTTAGAGATGTAAATGAGAGAATGGACAGAAACCCAACTGTTTTTATCTCATTTTAATTTGATTCACTTCAATTTCATTTACATTTATGACAAAAGCCTAAATTTTTCATCAAGATCAAATTCTTATTGGAAAATATCCGTTTTGGTTTAGATTCTATAGATATTTTTAATAATATACTTCTTATTCAGTTTAGTTTGTTTAAGCGTTTTTTAAGAATCGCTGCAATGGAAATGTCAATTATTTATCTAATTTCAACAAAGCCCTATATTTTTCATCATAATTGAGTTCCTATTGGAAAATATCCCTTCCGGTATAGATTCTACAGCCGTTTTTCGTTTCTTGCCGATGTTACGCAAGAATCGAGGTCTCTCGTGTTGCGCAATCGTCTGGAAAGCGTTCTGTTGTTTCTCCGCGCTATGTGGGACGACACTTGCACTTTTAATTGCGGGTCAGGCAGAAGGAGAAGTGAACGTCGTTCGGACTAATCACAATGTCCGAAAACGTTCTTGAAAGTTTTCTCATTTCATTTTTCTTTCTTTTTCCCCCTTCGATTATTTATTCCATCGCCCACAAAAGTAAGCGGAACTATTCGCCCACCAATAAAGCCGTTACGCAATTTGATTACGAATTGGATTGTTTTAACTACTTCAAGAAGCGTTTTCAGTGAGAATTTCCGAAGAATTTGTGTGTGTGTGAAAGAGGATGAGTTATGGGCTGCGCTCTTGCACCTGTGTCGTCTATCGCACAATGGATGCGGAGGATGAGGATGCGTTCTTCGGCTTTTCAATGGCCGGCTGACATCGTTTAGACGGGATTTACATAAAATTAATCCAGCAGGAAGAGGAGAGATTTATATTGGCGGGCAGGAAACAGGTGGAGAAGAATCCACGGATTTTGCTTCTCCTCTTACTTATTTATTGTTTTTGCTTCTTCTTTTGTTTTTTTTTTGTGAAAATGAGTCTCCGCAGTTTCCGAAGAATTTTATATAAAAGGCGCATCCTTGAACCCCGCAGCAATCAGCAGCAGAAGCACCTCAACAACAACAACAGCAGCAACAACAACAGAAGCGAAGAGAAGAATCTCGTACACTCGCACACTAGCTATATACACTGTTGCTCTGAGCATAGACTTCAAGCGCTATAAATCAAAAAGGCCGGGGTTGTGTTTTCTCTCTGTCTCTCGTCTATGCTTCTCTGCATTCTGTCTCTCTTTTTCGCATATTCTTCTTCTACGGCGCAAACTGAAAAGTGTTAAATGTTTTACGCGAAATAGCGAGGAGACCAACAGGAATGGGCATGAAAGATTCCGAGACTCGCAAGGATCATTGTTGCCATGGCCTCTTCTCCACACTCAACACATTTATTTTTCAATTCACAGAATACCTACTTCCATCCAATTTTAACTAGATTCTTTATATTCTCCAACTCAAATCAAGACATCACTAATAAATTTACTTTTATTTACTTATTTATTTTCAATTCTTTACATTCTTGATTAATGGATCAATTTTTAATTAAAGTTTTATTGACCGCAATATTTAGAATTAAACAAAAAAAATGTTGTATAGACGACTAAATTTATTTAGAATTATGTTGAAGTGTAGTTTTTTGATTATGAATAAAATACAACTTATATAAAAAAAATATGTTAGATAAAATTAAACCTGTAGATTTTTACATTTTATTTGAATTTAATTTAATTTTACTCATTTTTTTCTGTGTTTATCAGTATTGAATTATGGTTTTTCGTTTGAATGGTTAAATTCTTATGGATGTACTTGATGATGGAGTGTTTAACAAGATCCCAGGAAAATCTTAAGGAAACGAAGAGGCGTGTGGCGTGCTGCGCCGCGTTCCATCACCATGATCACCATGGTGATGATAATGATGATGATGATCATCGTCGTCATCGTGGCCGTTTCTTTCGGCATTTTCGTGCAGAATCGCGAACACGAATTATCGAAGACTTAAACTGATGTTCGTGTTACCGTCAAGCGAGTGTTTGTGCATTGTTGGTAATCGTCTCCTCTTCCGGCTTCTTCGAGAAAATCTTTACACAAGTTCATGCGATCTCCCAGGGTTGCTTTTTCTCCTATATATGTATATATATATCTATAGGTATATATAAATAGAACGATGGTATAGAGTGCTCCTCTTCCATCGTAAAACCCGCTTTCATCTCGAACTGCTTGATTTAATTGGCTCGGCTCGACTGAAAACAAGATCTAAAATCGATTCTTTGACGAATGTTCTCCATCTCGGACTTTCTATTTCTTAAGACGTACGCATTCTAAATTCAAACTTTTTAAATTTTCAATTTATAACTATACCAATTTATCTAATGAACGAAAGTATTCTTGATTGATTTAACTCGTTAGTCTATATTAGAAACACAATATAAAATTGATTATTTAATGAATCTTCTTCATATCTAACTAAAACTTTATAACTTTAACAAATAATTGAATGAATAAAACTGTTATTGATTGCTTTAATTAGCTCGATACGACTGAAACTTTCTAATTCTTTGGCTGTACACGTACGCATATTCGATTAAAATAAATATCAAAAATTGTAATTTATAGCATTTTCCCGTGAATGAAAGTATTGTCGATGCTGCGATTCTTCGTCGTCTCAGTATTCTCTCGGCATAACGCAGGGTCTCCGATCCGTGACTAATCCTCCTTGCTTGGATTATCCTCATTTAAGTTTTTCCCCATCTATTTCTTCGTTTATTTATTTATGTATTTTGCTCGTGCGACGATGGCTTTGACTTTGTCGCAAAATCCATAGCTGAGACGGCGGTGGCAGGCGGCAGCAGCAGTAACAGAGGAATAGAGGCTGTTGACCCATTCATTACGCATTACCATCATTATATAACTCTTGCTTTCGTACGAGAACGTAGGATACGGCCAGGATGCACCGTCGCGGCTCGAATTAATTAAAGCGGAACCGCACCAAAAAAAGCAAGAATAAAAAAAATAATTGTTTGTGTGTGTGTGTTTGTACATGGTGGAGGAAACGAACGGAAAAATATTATGAATCATCGAATGCTAATTTTCAAGCGTGACATTTTTCGCATTTTTTTTTCTATTCGCATTTGTTTCGAAAATCTACTTTTGATTTTATATAAACGTTTGTTAATAACTTGTAAACGATTTAAAATCGTCTTTTCGTTTCCATTGGTAACTGTACTATTGGGAAACTACTCCAAAATTCTTAAGATTTTAAAACTTTGGTTGACATGTAAACAATTTGTTGCCATCGACAACAATAATACTGAGAAAGTGCTAAAAAAATGTAGTTTTTATTTTCACTCTTTGAGTGGGACACGCTTGGTGCCTGTGAGAAATTATTATAATTTTCTAGAAGATGTCAAGGAAAGAGATGAATTTGATTGAACAGATGTTTATGTTAAATCCATACCATCCTATGCTGATTCAGTTATCTGATTCAGTTGTCTTTCCCCACTTGGGTCTAGAAATTTAGGAATTTCTGACCCTTCGAAGGGTTGGTTAACAACAATTTCCATTTCGTTTCCATTAACAACTGAAATATAGAGAATTTACTCAATCATTTGATTTTTAAACGTTGACTGACAACATATAACAATTTGAAGGGTATATTCGTTGCTATTGACAACAGTAATATTCTGAAACTACTGAAAAATTTAGTTAACCGCGTGTAAACATTTTGATGCGTATTTTGGTTATCATAAACAACTTTAAAATTGTAAAACAAAAATCAAATACATAGTCAACTAAAGCTGCGTTCGAGAGTGTCTTGAAAGCTCTCAAATTAAATTACAAGCATTCAATCTATTTGCTGTTGGATAGCGACAAGGAAATTTGTACCTTACATCTCGCTCCAACGTACGCTTACTACTACTACTCTTGACTTAAGTATCTCCCAAATATGCGACTTAAGTCGGCGCTTATATTGATGATCGGTTTCCTTCCGTCCTCTTCGCTAGGAGCGCTCTCTTGCGGTTACGCAATTTAGCGGCGTTATGAGCCGTGCAAAAAGTGTGAGTGAACTTGGCTGAGGAAATGTTGAACTTTGAATTAATCATAATTATTCCACACTCGCCGACCGTCGTCGCCAACTATGTATGTACGACTCAAACACATACTTGCATATATATATATATATAGATACACGCACAGCTTACCTTCTCCAACCCATCCATCTTCATCGGCAACGCAACTCTTTCGACTTCTTCGTTGGACAAACTTTACGTTCATTTATTTATTTATCTATATATATATTTGTATATGTATATATATATAACTATCTATGTAAGTTTTTGCATAAACGGATCACGCGCTCGTCTCGGAATGCCGTGCAGTTATACAGTCGCCGTGATTCCAATATTAAGAGTCCTTCGTCCTCTTCGACGCCATTCCACCCACCCGGGGGGTCCGTTGCGCCCATATAAAGCGATGAATCGGGATTCTCTCTTTCTCGGTCTCGACTTGCGGAGTTCGCTTCTCGTTTTCCAAATTTGACAAATTCCCAACGAGTCAATTGTATTTAAAGCAGCAGCAGCAAAACGTGAATGACGATGATGCATCTCGCATCTTTATTCAGCGGACCGCCAGGACGTTCTCTCTGCTCCTGATCACCATAATCCGATTCCAAAACGGCTTTATTGCTTCTCGTGAAAACACACAATTTGCGAGTGAAGATTTCTGGGAAAAACAGAATATCGAAATATTAATAGATCGTAGATGTTCTTTTAAGTTAAGTAATGTTTCACGCTATGAGTTGGTGACCAGTATTATCTATTCTTAATTGATTCATAAGTTTTGAGAGTGAAACCTTCTAACTAATTTACTTGATTTTCATTCATTTATGGATCGTCAAATTTGTGGATCGTCAAAGTTAATAGTAAAAGATCTTATATGAAAGTTAAAGTTAATGAGTAGGAATATGAATTGGTGAAGACTACAAAAATATGTTTAATGTTATTGGATATTGCGGATAGGGCAGAAAAATAATACGACTTTGTCCGATTTTCGAGTTTCAAATTGTACCAACAGCAACACGATCGAAATTCGAAAGTTGATGTTTTGCAGCTTACAAAAGTTAAGCAACGTGATGTAACTTTGATCTAATAGCAATTTAAAACCATCAATTAAATATGGTACTTTCGAACAAATACAGTCACTATAATAAAAACAATGATTTAATTTTCATTTACTTCTTCGTATCTAGATTAAAAACTAAGGAAATTTGTGGACCATTGACATTAAAATGATTATTAATGACATACAAAAGTTAAGCAAGCATTGGTGATCTGTACCTTTTATAAACTTAAAAGTAATTCCAATTTGACATTACAAATTTAAATTGATGAACAGTTAAGACTAAAAACCTTGTAACAAATACTATTACTGCTAATACTCGTAATAAACGCAATTAATTGATTCCCATTTAGTACTTTTAATTCTCGAGTAAGAAAAAATAAACAAATTTGTGAACGTTCACACTAATTGATGTCATTTAGTTTACAAAAATCAAACAATTTCAAACTTTTTTTTATTTACATTCATTTTAGTTCTTCTGCTTCTGGAATATAAATTTGCGGAAGACGCGTTTTGTAGGTCGCGAAACAAAACGGCTTTTGTTTTCCGGTTTTTTTTCGGTAATAACAAAGACATAAAAAAAAGATATGAACTCGAATTTTGCATTTCTCGATTTTCCCACGTGCAATGATGAAATAAAAGAGCGCACATAAACAACGAGATTTCGAGTGTTAAAAGAAATAATATTTCTCTCTTTATTTTTCTCTCTTTCTTCATCGCGAGGAGAGTTCGTGACTCGTCTTCATTTCGCTTTGATTAACTTGTAGTGTGTTAATTTCGAGGTGGATAATCTGATGAGGAGGTCGTGTGTCCTGTTGTTGCTTTGCGTTTTCTTTTCATACCGGTTCTCGATCGCCCCATCTCTTTCTCTCTCACACTCTTCATCTCGCTCATTCAATATCTTCGCGCTTTTCATTTATTTACTCTGCCATCCGTGTCTTTTGCATCTCGCGATCCGAAAATGTATCAATTATTCCGATATTCCTTCGACGGTAACCATTTCTCTTATCTTCATGGTACGCCAGAGGGAAGGATGGACGGGCTGCGTGGCACACAATGGGTGAGCCAGCAAAGATTAAAGCCCTCCGATTCCAAATTAAGAAACGATAGGAGGTAGTCAGGCAGGCATATCTCTCTCTCCCTTCCCCTTCATCAATTCCACAGCCTCATGAGGCCACGACCGACGGTTGTTAAAGAGTAGCAAGAGAGTATAACTTCTTTTCACCTGGATGCCGAGAAATCCGGTCCGTTGGCCTAACGTTATCTAACGCTCTTGCGTAATAAAAATTAGCGCTTAATTGCGCTCAGGCTATAAATCGCTTCTGTCTTTCGTTATCGCTCTCTCTCTCAAAAGCAAACTTCTACCATGCATTATCTATATCTCTTTCTCTCTCTAACTCATGCACAAAATAACATCGCGAAGCAAACCGTATCATCTTCCGTCTCTTATCTTAGCCATAAATACCAGCAGTTTCAACTTCTGCAAAATTATCGAATGCGAGATGCTCGCTCGCATCCAATCGCCAGATGGAGCCTCCATAACAATTATGTATTTTTTTTAATAAAGCCATTCACAAAATGCATCCGCCGTAAAAATTCCAATTTTCATATCGAAAGTGTTTAATTAACTTTTTTTCTCCTTTCTTCGTATCAGAAACATTTAAATTCCAGAAATAATCTTTTTAATTGACTTTTATAATTTTCAATTGAATTTATCTCTACATTTTTTTATCATTAATTAAATAAAATTTACGTATTATTACCGCACAAAATGTTGATTGAATCAACACAGAAAAATTCATGGATTTTTCATTCTTTTAATATATGGTTTAAAAGACTCAATATTGTTTACCAATAATCACATTAGATTATCAACCACCTTTTGTTAGTAATATTTGTTGATTTTACATAATCAACTAGCAATTATGCAAGAAATGCATCAAATTGTCATCCAAAAGGTCACATTGTACAACGCAAAATTTATGTGTTTTTCATTTTCAAAATCTAAATTATCAACTATCAACATTTCAAATTATCAACTGCAATTGCATTAATTTGTTAATTATCAACTATAATTATGTTTAAAAAAAATTGTTAAAATATCACCAATAAAAATTGCATAAATTGCATAAACCATACAATTTGTTTAACAACATTTTATAAAATTATCAACCATGATTGTATAAATTTGTGAATTTGTCTGGTATCAGTTTTACTAAAGTCAAAAGTTATAAATAAGTTTCTAAATTTTGATTGATCAAAACGCTAAATGATTGTTGGATTCGCGCTACATTATCAACCAAATATAGTTTACCCATTTATTTAAAAATTATGCATTAATACACTAAACTGCAAAGAAAATAAAACTAAAACAATTTACAGTACTTAATCTAGTTTTCTAGAAAACGTTCGCGCGGAAATTCGCTAAATGGGTCGAGTCTGCAACGTGTAGGAATCTGCATGAAACGATAAAATCTTGGATTATATTCACACATTAATTAGAATAAAATATAAGTGAAAATGTTGCGTTTTAAACTATTTATAGTACATGCGGAGGAAATGAAATTGTATTATAAATTTACTTCAATAAAATTAGTTTGTTTTTTTTATAATAGTTTTTATGAGCCTAATAAGTTGTTAAAAACTATGGCTCTATGGATACGGCGTGGGTATGAAGATAATCCTACGGGTAATCAAACTGTTATAATAAACACGGTCGTAAAACGGCTCGGAATTTCATCGCGATTTTCAGAAGATTAACTAAAATTTCAACTCCCTTCACTTCCTGCATGCAAATAACATTTTTTTTTTCATTCTTCGTTCCGAATTCGTAACGTTAACCTAACTGTAATCGAGAGCCGCGGAAGCAAGCAAAATCTCTTTCAATATAATTTGCCGAGGTAAACAAAGTAATTGATGGAAGTGGAAGGAAGGTTTCGTGTTTCTGTTCTCCACGGAAAGTGAACCAGATTCGGATGGACACGCGATCACCTATAAATAGCCAGTAATAACCATAACGGTGCCAGGAATGGCTTTAATTGTTGACAATTAAAAAGGAAGGAAGAAAGAAAGAGAAGAGAAGAAAAAAAATCAAAAGCGTCACGGAACAAGGCCGGAGCGCATTCGATGAAGATGGATTGCACTTTTGCGCGCACACGATTAACCGGAACACTTTTGTTTCGAAGAAAAAAAAACAGACAAGAAGAAACACGTTGTTATGCAACGATGAGGACAAGAAAACAAAAGCGTTTTGTTGTTTAGCTGTTAATTGTTTATTGCCAGAAATTAATTATGTTTCTCCGAAAACAGAAACGACTTGACTCGCTTTCCTTCAAAACTTCACTGTAAACAAGTGTTTTCTGTAAATTTAATTAATTGCTTTACACGAAACATTGCATTACTCGAATCTGCAATTAAAATTTATTTGTTATTTTATTTCTTTACGTTGATTACATTTGCCTAAGCGATTTGTTGTCAAAAAAATTGCATTTACATCATTGTTTACTTCTGTTCGTTGTATTAATTGTATTCTTTTATATTTCAGATCGCCCAGACTTTCGGAGGAATCGGATTCGGAATAAAAGAAGAGAAGTTCTTCCTGCGATTGACCGAAGGTTACTTCGCGTGTCAGGTTAACGAATCTAAAGAGGTCCTCCAGCTGCTGGAACTGTCGAAACTGTGCGACGGAACGGCCGACTGTTTCTTGGGCTCAGACGAACTGCGAGATAACCTCTTGTGCACGAGTAAGTATTCCATCTAAAATCTCTCTCTCTCTCTGTTTTACAATGGACCAACAAAAATCGTCAACGAAACGACAACAACAGCAAAAAAAGAATGAAAAAATTTGCAGCTCTCTTTCCTTTTGGCGATTCGTAGATTAACGGTTCCATCGCGTGCGACCGTCGTTTACCATTATACAATCCTTTTCCTCTTCTCGGAGCGGAGGAAATGAGGATAATTTCTTCTCTTTTCTACTCTTTCCCTCGGAGCGAGCGCACGAAAACTCGTGAAGCTTTGCGAACAAAGGAACGTTAACAACGGCTCATCTTTCCCTTCGAACAACAGCACTCTGTTGTTATCATAGTGTTCACCTACAATCTCACATTCTCAGTATCAGTTTAGTTTCACAAAGAAAATAATAATCAACTTTTGAATGTTAATTACTAAGTCTATAATAGACAGCAAAATACTAATAAGTTTTCTCATTTATATATTCTATATTTAAATTGCTCGTAACATAAAAGTTAAAGTACAGTCGGTGCGTTCAATGATACGTACATAATTATTTACAAATTAATATTCAAATATTTGTTTGTAGTTAGAAGGACCACTCAAAAACTATGTCTTTGAATATATTTTACTTCAAAGTGTACGTTCCTATATACTTCAAGTACGTTTATGCGAATAAATAGACTCGTGTGTTCAAAAAAAAATCATAAATTCATTGATGTACTTTAACAGAACGCTGACTGTTTGTATTATTAGATATCTATGAGATCTTTTCATTTTCACTATTAAGATTGTTCAGTTGATTTTTGAGATGCTCGAAATCTCGATCTAGTGGGCGATTTCGCATGTCCTTTGCTTTTGTTTTGCCAATCTTGCAAATGGTCTGTCGGGGCCGGGCTCGTTAGCGGCATTAACGAGTTGCAGCCCCCCAGGTTTTAATTAACGAAAACAAAGAAATGCGAAACAAAAGCAAAGCAAATATTTTATTTTTTTGAAGAAGGGGAGTACCCAATTAAGTTTCAATCTTGATCGTTCATTTTATGTTTTTTTTTTCTTTCTTTCTTTTTGCAGACGACTGTCGAAAAGACGATGGCACCGTGTGCCAGAACGGCGCCTGCCTGGACCATCAGTGCCACTGCAACGACGGCTTCAGCGGATGTAGCTGCGAAGTTCCAGGTGAGAAAGACGGATAATTAGAGATTCATCGGTGATCTCACCTCGCTCACTCACAACAGACGACTACTATTATTATTATTATTATTGTCGGTGTTGCTGTTGAGCGCATCATCATCTTCATCATAATCATCATCATCGTTATTATTTGGCGTCTCTCGTTTAATCTCGAAATTGTGCGGCACGAATTATGTAGATTATGCAAAATAGACGAGATGGGATTGGGTGGATAAACGATACACCCATGCAACGGCATGTGTGTGCTGTTGTCGGGCCTAGGCCTTATATGGTCTCCAATAGAACCATGATATTAGCTGCCATTATCATGGCCCCGGCATTCTAGAGTTCACCATTGCAAAATACCATCGCAGATTGAACCTATTCAGATATTATATGAACACGGCTCCGGCCCATCATTTCTCATATCATTCATCATTTGATAACCTTAAAATTTGCTCGTCGAGAATCGAAGAAAAGTTAAAAACAATGCGTTCATTCAATTATTAGATTTTCACTCGAAAGCAATGACATTGAAATTACAATTTAAATTAAAAATAATTTTAAAAAAAGAACGATCCTGGGGCTTTTTTAAATGAATTCAAGAATTAAAACAAGTTCACACATTAATTAGCATTTTCAGCTTTTAAATTGAACCTCAATTAAAGTTAATTACTATTTAATTAATAACCATTTGATGTGGTTATATTTCATATGTTGGAACTATTATTATCATGTGACATGTGAAAAAATACTTAATTTTATGGCAATAACTGTAAGAATTAAATAAATAAACATGTTATTTAAGTTGCTACTACTTTGATATTATTTATTTTTTCTTTTTTGTTTGAGAATATTATTATTTTAAAACCTTTTTTAAGTTATTTATAATTTATCATTAAAACATATACTATTATTTTATTAATAATAATTTTTTAATTGTTGTAAAATTGATATGAAATGCAATTAATGTACTCATATATTACAATTGCCGTTATGTTACTGTCTTCATATTTCACAATTACGAACTATGCCTTATTTACATATGTTGCATATAGTACAGCCACTTTAAGTTGGAACAAGTCATGATTACCTAAGTTATAGTTACCTACAAGAAACTACGCATGTATAAACTGCAAAATTATAGGTATCTGCAATGGTAAAAACAAAAGTTTCAACAAATTATATAGTCGAGTTTAGATGCGAAACTAATAAGTATTTGCTTATATTACAGATGTGAACGAGTGCAACTACAGGCCATGCCACACGTTCGCCCACTGCACGAACACCCTCGGCAGCTTCTTCTGCACTTGCATGACGGGATACCAAGGAGACGGATACCATTGCGAGGGTGAGTACAATTACAAATACTATTATTAATCCCTATTTGCTGCATTAACCTCAAAAAAAAATGACGTTTGTGGTAATGCATTCAATGAATTCTGGTTTCATTAAAATTAAGATGAAGTTCCTACTTGACACCAAGCGAGTACCACTTACACCATATAAGTTTTAAGTTGCCATCCTCTGTCGCTACTTGACAAGTACTGTGTTGTGTGTACACTATTAGTACTTGTCACTAACAGATAGCGAATGTATAAAATATTTGAGTTAGTAGTTGACTACATCTTACTTGGCAAGTATCACGTAAAACGTACTGTTTTAGTTTGATATTTAACTTATATTTCACTGATAGATCCAATTGGAGATTCAACGTATCGTTCGTTGTGTGTATGTATGTGAGCGCGCGAGAAATATCGCATGAAATTGCTGACCTTGATTCGGCCGCGATCGCATTGTGTGAGAGACTCCAATTAGCGCTAATTAGAACCGTTAATGAGGGCGCGTACACATCGTAGATGCATCTTCTTCGTAAGGATTCGTATTTGTATTTATTTGCTTCGCGGTTTTCGGTTGTGGTATGCATATCGGGTGGAACAGTTAGGCGGCGGTATTCGAGAGGGGAAATTGGGATACATGATGATGATGATGATCATCATCATGGGATGGCGGGATGAGAAAAGAGAGCCGACGTTTATTATATTGTTACAACCAGATGGATGTAACTGTGCTGCAAATCTCCACGCCGCCGCCGCTCTTGTATCATTCGCGCATAACGGCATAAATAAATTATTTATATCTGGTTTCGTTTTTATCTCTCATTTTTTTTTTCTTATATCTTTTGCAATTGCGAATATGATGATCGCACAATGAGAGATTCTGCGTGTGCCGCACCTGAGGCGAAGAGGAGAGAGCACGCAGGTCTAGGTCTTCGACCAATACTTCCCCTTAGGCGCGGGCAAATTGATATAATAAAACGTTATTTATTTGCGTTATTGTTATTATTCGCGATAGGTCTTCCTCGGGGTTGATTTTGCCATTGTTGTTTTGTGTGACGAGCGAGCGCGAAATTCCGATGAACCGGGCCCAATGGGGTGGTGAAATATTGGCCGGGTAATTTATTTATTGTTTACAATGCCAGCATCTATCCGTTCTCTCTCACCCAAAGTGTGTGTGTGTTTGTGTCTATGTTATAGTGTGTGTGTTTGAGAGTGGCCAAGAGAGTGAGTGGAGAGTGCTCTTGGGTTGTTGCACTCATGGGTACGTTGATCTTCTCTTCTCTAACGTCCTCTCTCCTCCGCGACATGCCTCCTCCTCCTCCTCTTCTAGTCAGTCCTCCAGCGCGAAACAATAAATGCGCTCATCTTTCTCCTTCTCCTCCGCAATATCGTCTTGTTCACTCTTACTTTTCACCGATGATGATGGTGGCGATGAGGAAAAAATGTTGATTTTTCTCTCCCCTTTTCGCAGATATAAACGAATGCGACGACCCCGCGATTGCCGCGCGCTGCGTGGAGAACGCCGAGTGCTGCAACCTGCCGTCTCACTTCCTCTGCAAGTGCAATTCCGGATTCGAAGGCGATGGAGAATCGCAATGCCTAGGTATGTATTACTGGAATCATCTATTTTCCTTCTGCGCTTCTTCTTCCCTGGTCACATTTGAAAAGGCCAAACCAGAAGCGACGAACGTCCGACACGCAACAAGACAATGGAAATGATTATTAATGAAATTCATTAAAATTTACTCCTTTCAATTAATAGTCATGTGCTAATATGTGATAAGTTTTTCTACTGGTTGAGAAGTCGCTAGTTTTTTTTGTTATTTTATTTCGCTCGCAATGTGTTTGGAATCGTAGCGAGCGGAGCGAGAGCAACCTTGTTGAGGCAATTAAGCAGCCAATAAACCCATCAGCGGGACAGAAATTGTATGTAAAGGCTAAATTTATGTAAGTCCTCGGCGCCAATTAATCTTTTTACACGTTCCACTTTCAATGGTTTAGAATTTGATTGAATTTCGGGATTTGGTATCATTTTCAAATGTTTGCAGATGTGGACGAATGCCTCATACCAGGGGCATGCGGCCACAATGCCAGATGCATCAACACCCCCGGAAATTATACTTGCGACTGCCTTGAGGGATTTTACGGAGACCCATACGATGGGGTAAGAATATATCATTGGATTTCAGTATCAAGATGACGATGATGATCCTAAATTTATAAATTTATTCGTTACGTTGCGATTGCAGTGCGCCGATTTAGATGAATGCGAATTGTCGAACGCGTGTGGTCCAGGTGCCATCTGTACGAACCTCCCCGGAGGTAAATCCTGCACGTGCAAACCCGGCTACGAAGGTGATGCCTACGGAGCAGGATGTTACGACTCTGACGAGTGCGCTAGGAGCAATCCATGCGGACGGGACGCCCTCTGCACCAATCTCGAAGGCAGTTTCCGATGTGCCTGTCCACCAGGTTTCGTCGGCGATCCAGCGGTTTCCTGTTCAGGTAGTTGCCGCCGCTTTTGTCTGTTCATATGCGCCTCTAATTTTAACCTCCGCTGCTGTTGTTGTGGTGGTTCAAGCGGGGAGCGAATTAATACTATTTTTAGTTACCATATATTATTTTATTAATTATTGTTAATTTGTAAATAACGCCTGGTGCAGATATTAACGAGTGCGAGTCGACGCCTTGCGCTGTTGGCGCCCAGTGCGTCAACACTAACGGCAGCTACAGTTGCTTGTGTCCTGCGGGATACACGGGATCCGGCCAGCAGGAGTGCCTGGACATCAACGAGTGCGGCCTTCCCACAGCTTGCGGCATAAACGCTAAATGCATTAACGTACCCGGATCGCACAAGTGCATTTGTCCGCAGGGCTTCACCGGACAAGGACACTTGTTCTGTGAAAGTTAGTCTCACTTACTACCCCATTACATTACTATTAAGCTTTTTTTAAAACGAACCAATTCCCCCAAACTTTCTTTGTATATATCTAGTTATATATACATATAGTGACTAACTTTCACAACTACAACTTTACTAACACACCTTGTAATTATGGCCTTGTATTTATTTATTTATTTATTATTTTGTAGTTTGTTGTTTTTTCTCTAATTTGTTTCTTTTTACAGATCTATCTTTATTTTTTTTTTGTATTTTCGTATCTCTGTCCGTTTGTTGTATTTCTTTCCAGTCCTCCCTCTTCTCTTAGGTTCTTCTTCTAAATGATTCTTCTTAACAACTCGTAAACATACATCTAACCATCTTTAGACCACAAGAATTTTTCGCATAATATAAACTTAAAATCCTCAGATATAAATGAATGCCAAACAAATCCGTGCGGAGAAAACGCAATCTGTAAGGATACTATAGGCAGCTATGTATGTGTATGCAAAGACGAGTACACCGGAGACCCGATTAAAGGGTGCACCGACATTGACGAGTGCACCAGCTTGGAAAAACCGTGCGGCACGCACGCCATCTGCAAAAACACTGAACCAGGATTCGAATGCTTGTGTCCTCAGGGTTACAGAGCAAGTCCAACCCCGAACATCGCCTGCGAACAGGTATTAGTTATATTATTATTGTATACCGATCAAACTATACCAAATGTGCATCATGTATTCATTAGGTTGACGTTAAAATCGCGTGTAAATCAAACTTCGATTGCGCCAATAATGCTGAATGCTTGGACGATCAATGCTTCTGCCAGAAGGGTTTTGAGGCAAAGGGGGCGGCCTGCGCGGACATCGACGAATGCCTTTCAGAACCGTGCGGCCAATTCGCACTCTGTACCAACTCCATTGGCAGCTTCCACTGCGACTGCGAAAACGGCTTCGTAGGGGCGCCACCACGCGTTCCTTGCAAAGCACCCTGCGAGGACGTTAAATGCGGAGATCACGCTTATTGCAAACCGGATGGACAAGAAGCCTACTGCATCTGCGAGGATGGCTGGACCTTCAATCCTAGCGACATTTCCGCCGGATGCATTGGTACTAAGTCCACTTAATTGCTTAGAAAAACGAATTAAATGTTTTATTTTTACGTAGATATCGACGAATGCGATAAGATGAATGGACCGAACGGACGTTGTGGCTTGAACGCCAGGTGCACCAACACTCCTGGTGGATTTTCGTGCCAGTGTCCAGACGGATACAGCGGAAATCCACAGCAGAAGTGTATTGACATCGACGAATGCGCTAAACCGAACGCGTGCGGTGTTGGTGCGATTTGCAAAAACATCCCTGGAAGTCACACGTGCGAGTGCCCAGAAGGTAGCATCGCCGATCCAGATCCCTACACCAAATGCAACGAAATAGTCACCTGTAAGAGAGACGATGACTGTCCTGGAAACGCGATCTGCGACTCGCACAAACGTTGTCTATGCCCCGAACCGAACATCGGAAACGATTGTAGACGTAAGTAGATGTTGAATGTTGCCGTTATTTTCTTATATAATCGACGATATTTCAGATCCTTGCGAGTTTGCATTCTGCGGACCAAACGAACAGTGCATGCTGGTGAATCAAGAGGCCAAGTGCATCTGCAGCACCGGCTATACCGGAACCCATTCTGGTTGCGTGGATATTGACGAATGCGCCGGAAACCCGTGCCAAGGTGGTGCCGTGTGCAAGAACCAACCAGGAAGCTTTACGTGCGAATGCCCCGGTGGTACCTCCGGCGATCCGTACAGAGACGGATGCAGTAGATCAGAGGTGCCTTTCGGCTGTGATCACGCTGGTAAACCATGTCCAGCCGGTGAACAATGCATCGCCGATGACTTCAACGGCGAGAATGTGTGCATTTGCGTGCAGGGCTTCGTTAGAGATCACGAGACTGGTAGATGCAGAGACATTAACGAATGTACGGAGGTGCGAGATAAACCTGCGTGTGGGTTGAACGCCGTTTGTAAAAATTTGCCCGGAAGTTACGATTGCCAATGTCCGCCCGGCTTCAACGGAAATCCTTTCGCGGAATGCAGCGGTAATACATACCTTAAGTTGTACTCTTATACATTGTAATATCTGTTTTCCTTATAATTTTTTCAGAATGCAACAGTCCCGATTGTCGATGCCAGCCACCGTACAAACTGGTTGACGGTAACTGCGTGCTCGCAGGATGCTCGAAAAATGAGAAGTGCCCGTCTGGGGCTGAATGCATCAAAATCACCGGCGGAGTCAGCTACTGTGCTTGCCCTAAAGGCTTTAGGACTGTATCCGATGGATCATGTAAGGACATTGATGAATGCAGCGAGGATCAACGGGTATGCGGTTACGGCGCCGATTGCATAAACACCAACGGCGGATTTGAGTGCAAGTGTCCGCTAGGCTATGGAGGCGATCCGTATAACGGCCTCTGTGCTCCCGCCCAGAAACGCTGTATCCACGACAACGAGTGTTCGGCAAACGAGAAATGCGTGCAACCGGGAGAGTGTATTTGCCCTCCACCCTTCTTCTCTGATCCCGATGACAGTAACAAGTGCAAGAACCCATGCGAGAGATTCCCATGCGGCATCAACGCAAAGTGCACTCCCAGCGATCCCCCAAGGTGCATGTGTGAAACGGGCTTCAAAGGTGATCCGTTGCACGGATGTGTAGACGTTGACGAATGCTCAGACCTGCCCTGCGCCTACGGGGCACACTGTCTCAACGAGAAGGGCGGCTACAAGTGCGTATGCCCTAAGGGCATGACCGGTGACCCTTACAAATCTGGCTGCATTCTCGACATTGAAGGAGGTACTGTCAAATCCGAGTGCACCACCAACGATGATTGTGCCAACACATTGGCATGTGTGGACGGTACCTGCATCAGCCCCTGCGGCGCCCTCTTGTGTGGCTCCCACGCTTACTGTGAACCCGAAAACCACGCCGCTTGGTGCAGATGCTCTGTGGGCTACAAGGAAGGCCCCAACGGTGATTGTGTCTCACGTAAGTTTTTTTTTAATTTTCTCCTTCAACAAATGTGTAACATTATTTTTTCATTGTAGTGTGCGATGGATACATCTGCGGCAGCGGAGCGCAATGCATCGTGACCAATACGGGACCAACATGCAAATGTTTAGAAGGGTTCTTAGGAAATCCATTCCCAGGAGGCCAATGTACTACCGACCTATGTTCTACCAAGAATCCATGCCAGGAACCACAAATATGCATTGGTGGCAGATGCAAGGAACGATGCGAGGGCGTCTACTGCGGCGTCGGCGCGCACTGCGACCGTGGCTCCAACAAATGCGTATGCGACAACTATTTCATTGGAAATCCTGATTTAATCTGCATGCCTCGTAAGTCATTTGCCTACACCAAATAACCCGGTTCAGTTATTTTCATATACCTTATTATTTGCAGCGATAACAGCACCCGCTTGCAATCCTGCTTGCGGCAGAAATGCACACTGCGAATACGGACTGGTAAATAGCTGCGTTTGCAATCAAGGAACGAGCGGCAATCCATACGAAGGATGCAGCAAAGTCGAGAAGAAGACTTGCAGCACGACTCAGTGCGGCAGAGGAGCAGAATGTAGAGAGTTGCTGAACGGAGTCGAGTGCGCGTGTCCTGCAGGATACGCGGGAAATCCGTACGTGAAGTGCCACGACATCGATGAGTGCTTGAACAGTGCATGCGGCGAGAGCGCCGTGTGTATAAACACCCCAGGAGGATACGACTGCAGATGTAAAGCTGGATACGCCGGAAATCCGTTCGTGATGTGCTCGAAAGTGCAAGGTGGTGTCTGCCAAGATGCTTACTCGTGCCCATGTAACAACGCCGACGTCCTATGTCCCAACGGCTTCAGTTGCGAGAAGGGCCGCTGCAAGAACCTGTGTGAGAATATACGATGCGGACCTAGAGCCGGCTGTGATGCTGGAAGATGCGTCTGTCCACCTGGGTATACTGGAAACCCAAAGGATACAAGAGTAGGATGTACGTTGAAGGGTCAGTGCAGCAACGACGCCGATTGCAAAAACTCGGAGATTTGCTTCCAGCTTGGCAAGGGTTTGAGGAAATGCATGGATGCATGCAGCAAGATTCAGTGCGGACCGAATGCCCTCTGCGTCGGTGAAAACCATCGTTCCTCGTGTATCTGCTCAGATGGTAACTACGGAAATCCAGGTGATCTGGTATTGGGTTGTCAACCGGAGCAGCGCGTTAACATCAACATGGACAAAGAGAAGGATGATGATGATAAAGAAAAGCAAGCAAAGGAAGAATGTGCGGGCGACGGTGACTGCGGCGATGGAACGATTTGTTCCGTCGACGAGAACGGGACCCGCAGATGCATCAACCCGTGTAACTCTGTCGCCTGCGGACTTCACGAAGTTTGCCAATTGGATCAAACAAATCATCCGGCCTGTAGGTGTAAACCAGAATACCGATGGAATCCCGTTAGTTCGTCGTGTGAAAAGCCCTCGGTGCCAGATTGCTCCATCGATGCGGACTGCAGACAAACCGCCGCCTGCAGACCAGACGCTCTCGGCGTTCTCAAATGCATATCTGTTTGCTCGCAGTTTACCTGCCCCGCAAATGCCGTATGTATCGCGTCCTCTCACGGAGGAGAGTGCCAATGTCTGGCCGGATTCACCGGTAACCCGAACGATCGCAGCGGATGCAAACCTGTCCTGCAGAATCAATGTTCGTCGGACGCTCAGTGCTCCGAGCAGGATACATGCCGCCGAGACCAAGCAGGTGTCCTCGCTTGTAGGCCTGCCTGCGAACCCATGAAATGTGGCCCTAATGCAGTATGCGTCGTCAACAACCATGTTCCGAAATGTCAATGTCCACCGGGTCCTTACGCCGGTGATGCCAATGATCTGACTGGCGGTTGCAAATCCGTACCATGTGTCTACAACATTGATTGTCCATCCTCACAACTCTGCAACCGCCTTACCCACACTTGCTACGATGTGTGCGATGAAGATTCCTGTGGCGATAATGCCGTCTGTCTAGCGGAGGACCACAGGGCCGTCTGCCAGTGTCCTCCAGGTTACGCACCTAATCCTATAGCCGACGTGGAATGTTCCAAACTTGATATTTGCACCCCGAACCCATGTCACACATCCGCCATTTGCGAAGGTAGCCCTACCGGGCACGTCTGTAAATGCCCACCTAAACATATCGGAGATCCATTCACAACAGGATGTCGTCCAGAGGGCGACTGTCCAAACGGCGATTCCGATTGTCCGATCCAATCAATTTGTAGAAATTCCAAATGCGTCAATCCATGCGAACTCATTAAATGCGGACCGAACTCCCAATGCACAGTCAGAGATCGTAAGGCTCAATGCTCATGTCCTGCTAAGTTCATACCTGCACCAAATGGAGGAGGATGTATTCGGACAACAACTGCCTGCACTAGTGATCTGGATTGCGGAAATGAAGCGTGCTTCAATGGTCAATGCAAGGCCGTCTGCAGGAACAACGACGATTGTTCGTCGGGTGAGAAATGTCTGCAGAAGATGTGCATGACGCCATGCGCCGGTCACGGTCAGTGCAGCAACGACCAAGCTTGTATCAATGGAATGTGTTTGCTGGGTTGTAGAAGCAACAAGGACTGCCCCAGCGACCATGCTTGCATCAACCATAAGTGCCAAAACCCTTGCGAACGGGAAGGAGTCTGTGGACCCAACGCACTCTGCATCTGTTCATTACACGAAACCATTTGCACTTGTCCAGCTGGATTCGAAGGTAATCCAACGCCGCAGCAAGGTTGCATTCGTATGCCGAGCTTCTGCACTAACACCAAAGAGTGTCCACCGAGGCATATGTGTATCGGAAACCAATGCAATTTGCCTTGCTCAAACACCACTACCTGTGCGGTGGGTGAACGTTGCCATAACAACATTTGCGTGAAAGTGTGCTACACTGATAGCAATTGTCTGCACGGTGAGATCTGTACGAAGGGAGTATGTCAGCCTGGCTGTGGATCTGATTCAGATTGTAAACCATCGCAAGTATGCGTGAAGAACAAGTGCAAGTGTGCGACCGGATTCATCGCCGGTCCCAACACTTGCTTGGATATCGACGAGTGCGAGGCCAAACCATGCCATCCATCTGCTCATTGCACCAACATCATCGGTTCTTATCGCTGCGCCTGTCCTGAGGGAACAGTCGGGGATCCGTTTTTCCAGCCCGGCTGTAGAAAACCCAACCAATGCAACAAGAATTCTGATTGCGCTGAAAATTTGGCATGCAAGCAAGGTAAATGTACCGATCCCTGTCCAGAAATAACGTGCGGTCCAGAGGCTGTCTGCAATACCTTCGACCACAGGGCGACCTGCTCGTGTCCGAACGGATTTTTCGGCGACCCCCACGACTCCAATTTGGGCTGCTTCAAGGTTGAGTGTCTGGATGACGTCGATTGTTCTAGCGATAAAGTGTGCGACATCGAAACCAATAAGTGCATACGTAAGTTATTGAACATTCTTTTGTGAAGTGTGTTTAATAATTTGTATTTTTTTGTGCAGATCCTTGCGAAAACGTTGATTGCGGTAAAGGCACGTGCCTTAGCGATAATCACAGAGCCGTTTGCAGTTGTTTCAATGGTTATCAAATGATCGATGATCAGAAGTGTGTCGACATCGACGAGTGTGCCACCGGTAATCCTTGTCACGCCTCTGCTATGTAAGTATCAATATTATCTATTGTAAGATAGAAGATATTTACGAGTATACATATTTCAGATGTCAAAATACCCAAGGCAGTTTCACTTGCTCTTGCGGCGAAGGTCTGGTAGGTGATCCGGTAACCACAGGTTGCAGGAAACCAGGTGATTGTTTCACAGACACTGATTGCCCATCTTCTGCTATTTGCGCGGACAATCGTTGCAAAAATCCATGCGAGCTGCAAAGTCCGTGTGGAAAGGGTGCCGATTGTACGCCGCTCGGTCATCAAGCCACCTGTAAATGTCCAGCGCAGACGCGTGGGGATCCTCTGGTGGAATGCAGGACGATCGAATGTGTGGAAAGCAACGATTGTGACCAAGACAAAGCGTGCATTGGTGATCACTGCGTCGATCCTTGCTCATTACCAAACACTTGCGGCTCCAAAGCAGACTGCGCTGCCCATAATCATAACGGAATCTGTAGTTGCCAACCAGGATACACCGGTAACCCTCAGTTGGGATGTACCCTGGTGCAATATTGTGCCGCCGATAACCAATGCCCATCGGGATCGAAGTGCAGCAATGGCATTTGTACCTGTGAGTTATTAACTTTCTATAAAAGTAATTCTTTTTATAACGCATGTTCATTTTTATTCGTCAATAGCACTTTGTTCATCGGCAAGAGAATGCATTGGAGATCAGGTATGCATCCAAGGCGCGTGTCAGCCCACCTGCAAATCGAACTCGTCGTGTCCAGATTTCCAGTTCTGTCAAAACAATATTTGCATGCAAGAATTCAAGTGCCAATTGGATTCGGACTGCGAAAATAGTGAGCGTTGTTTGAAGAATAGTTTGGGACAGAACGAATGTATCGATGCGTGCCAAGGAACAGCGCTCTGCGGAAGGAACGCGGAATGCTCAACAAAGAACCACAAAGCCGTCTGCAGCTGCAAGCGCGGATATCGAGGAAATCCGAACGATGAACGTCAGGGTTGCGTGCATGTCGAATGCGAAACCAACTCACAATGCTCCAACGATAAACTGTGCGATCAGTACATGTGCAAAATCGCTTGTCTGGTTAACAATCCCTGCGGTAGAAATGCTCTGTGCTCTGCAGAAAACCACAAGCAGGTCTGCTATTGCCAACCTGGATTTACTGGAGAACCTCTGACCGGATGCCAGCTGATCGATTTTTGCGCAGACGTACCATGCGGTCCTGGAGCTACTTGTATCAACTCAAGAGGCTCTTTCCGGTGCCAATGTCCAGAGAGCACTGTCGGCGACCCGTACAACGAAGGTTGCAAGGCGCCTGTGGAATGCGACGCAAATTCCGACTGCCCCGTTGCGGCTTCATGCGACAAATCTAATGGTGTTCACAAGTGCCGCGACGTTTGTCTTCATACTCTCTGTGGACCGAACGCTGAGTGCATTCCTGTCGACCACGCAGGACACTGCTCCTGCCGCAATGGCTATCAAGGTAATTCCAACGATATTTCCATCGGCTGCCGACCAAAACCAATCTCCTGCAAAGCCACCGCAGAATGCCCTTCGAACACATATTGTTACGGAGACGTTTGTAGACGTAAGTTGCTTTTCTCTATTGTTTAAATATTTTCTTGAGACTAATAAGTATTTTATTTTATATCTTTAGCTACTTGCCAAGGCGATCGTGAATGCAACTTAAACGAACAATGCATCCAAGGTCAATGTTTGAATCCTTGCGAACTTCGTTCATCTTGCGGCATGAACGCCCGTTGCGCTGTGTCTGATCACGCAAAGGAATGCAAATGTCCCGACGGCTTCTCCGGCGATTCAGCCGTCGAATGCGTCAGAAGTAAGTCAATATTTAATTTTATATTAATATTAATTACTAACTAAACATAATTGCAGCACCCTCTTCTTGTACAATCTCCTCAGATTGTACTCCAAATCATGTCTGTAAACAGGGCACTTGCATGCCGCAATGTTCTATCGACAACGATTGCGCCTTTAATGAGAAATGCGTTAGAGGCAATTGCATTTTAACATGTCGCGTAGACAACGATTGTTTCCTGGGTCACATCTGCAACAACAACGTGTGTATCTTCGGATGCCACTCGGACGATGATTGTAGCGGCAGCGAATCTTGCAGAGGAAATGTATGTATTGATCCTTGCAGCGAGAATCCCTGCGGCCCGAATGCCCTTTGCACCGTCTCCAACAATCGGGCAACGTGTTCATGTGGCGCAGGTTTCGTACCGAATCCATCTGCTAAGATTGCATGCGTGCGAGCTCCGGCTCAACCGTGCGGTGAAAATAAGGATTGTCCAGCAGGAAACATCTGCGTGGAAGGATCTTGCAGGACATTGTGCTCCAGCGACGAAGGCTGCTTGGGCAATGAACGTTGCGATCTTAGCAAGGGAGTTTGCAAGCCACTTTGCAGAAGAGATGATGATTGTCCGCATGGTGAGATATGCGAAGGTCTAATGTGTTTGGCTGGATGCAGAAGCGATTCAGGTTGTCCCAGCAATACATCGTGTGTGAACAACGCTTGTATCGATGGATGCTCCGTACCCGCCATCTGCGGAACCAATGCTAAATGCTCGGTGATTGACCATAAGACCACGTGTGCCTGTTTACCCACTTTGGTTGGAAATCCATTTGAGTCCTGCGCACATCCAGTTCGAAGCTGCTCAGATGATAAAGAATGTCCAGCAAATCACTTGTGCTATGGAAATTACTGCCAGCAAACTTGTAAAACTGATAGGAACTGTTTGTCAGACGAGAGGTGCGTAAAGGGTGGATGTAAGAAAATCTGCAACTCCGATGCTAAATGCGGAGAGAACAGAATTTGTGAGAACAGGATCTGCGAGATCGGATGTCGAAGTGATTCGCTTTGTCCACAAGATCAAGCTTGCATCAATAACCAATGTCAAGGTTAGTATTAACAAGAAACATATTTTGCAATTTTGCTAATAATAATTGGATTGCAGATCCTTGCAATGGGGAGAACAGCATCGTTTGCGGAACTTGCGCGACGTGCAGCGTTTCAAATCACGTGGCCCAATGTAATTGTCCGGCTAACTTCCTTGGAAATCCTTCCGTGGCTTGCGTCAAACCAGCTGCTCGTTGCGACGGTAATTGCGAATGCGACGAGATTGGTTACTGTATAAGATCCTGCAAGTCCGACGAATCATGCACATGTGGAGAATCCTGTTACCGAGGCAAATGCCGTGCTAAATGTTCTGCGCTGAACGCTTGTGCCCAAGGACAGGTATGCGAGGATGGTTCTTGCGTTCCTGGCTGCAAGTCTAACAATGACTGCCAAAGCAATGAAAACTGCATCGACAAGAAATGCCAAGATCCATGCAAGGTAAACAGGGCTTGCGGAAAGAATGCATTGTGTCGTGTCTCTGACCACAGGACGGTCTGTTTATGTCCTGATGGATATCACGGCGAACCAAGTAAGAGCTGTGTACCGTACGAATGTAGCAAGGACGAGGATTGCGATAGCAACAAGAAATGTGGTACAGATAGAGCTTGCAAGAATCCTTGCCTTGAACAAAGCGTATGTGGTATGAACGCTCAATGCCACGTCGTCAACAGAAACGCCCAATGCTCCTGTCCACCTGGTTACATTGGTAATGCTCTTATCAAATGCAAACTTGGTGGTGCAGAGGAATGTCTGCGGAATCCCTGTGGCGACAATACCAAGTGCACGGATGTTTCTGGAGGTTTCGAGTGCAGCTGCGCTCCTGGCTGTATCGGCGATCCCCACAAAGGTTGTGTCTGTGAAGCAAGTTTAATCAACTTATGTAGAGACAAACGCTGCGGCGTCAACGCCAAATGCAAGATCGTCAACGGCAAAACGGCACAGTGCTTCTGTCCAGCTGCCTTCCCATCTGGCGATCCGACCATCGAATGTAAGCACCTAAAATTTTATAGCGAAATATACCTAACTTAATTAATTACATTTGTAGGTACTACACAGAAGGGTGTCTCCGATTGTAGGACCAACGGTTGTGGTAAGAATGCAGAATGCATCAGAGAGCAGGCGTTCTTCGTCTGCAGATGTCTGCCGGGAATGTCCGGAACACCGGAGATCGAGTGCCGAAGAGGTAAGTCCTCATTGATTACGCTACGCTACTAAGAAACATGAATATACTAACACGACATATCGTATACACATACATACACATAGACATACAAATTAATTATCCACACAAGATTTAATCATCCAATTAAGTACAGCTTAGCTTAGCTTAAAGGACATTTGATCTCTTTTTATTTATTTTTCTTTAAATCAACTCTTCCAATAATCCAAAAAGTTTGCATATAAGATCATCTTCAGTAAGACTCTCGTTATTGCCGAATCAATTAATTTCTTTTTTCTCTATATTTCATTAAAATTTTCTCTCGATCGCCTCGAATTTATGCAATTTTAATTAAATTGATTATTCTTTTGTGTGGATAATATAAACATATCAAAGACCAACCCGCTAATTAGGTAAATTAAAATTTATACAATTAGTGGTTTTAAAACACACATTACATAATTATTTATGACGATGATTGTTATTTGTTTTTCTCTTTTACAATTTTGTACAAAATTTTCCTTGCACGTAAAAGTTTTTATTTATTTTTATTAATATTTTAAAACAAATTTATGCACGTTCAATTGTGTAATATTATTGTTGGTCCTTATTGTTGATTGACTTTTGTTGTTGTTTTTTTTTGTACATTGTAAATAGGTAAATAGCACATTTATACCACACAAACCACAACATTACCCAAAGAATATTCGAAGAAGTGATTTATGTTATTTACTTGTTCTTAACACGTGATTCTGTCTGTCGTGGAATGTTGCACTTCAAAGTTCCAATCTGTCTGGTTCACATTCCTTTGGAAATTATTTGAAATTTAGTATTCGAAAACACACAACCACACATTCCACTTTATATTTTTTTTTATATATACATATTGTATATGTAAGTAGTTTGTAGTTGTTTTTATATATATATATATATAGTTATTAAGGTTTAGATTTATTAGGTCCAGTATTTCGTGTACTTTTCTTGGTTTAACTTTAACTATCGCCTGATTTCGAAAAGCAGTTTCAATTTTAATCTAGATTTGATGTTTTCAAATTTAGCTTAAAATCTTGGCGCTAGTTTAAGGTAATATTGAGATGTTATTACGAAGTGCTAGGATCTTGGGGGGATTTAAGTGTTTTTGAAATCCCCACAATTTAAACCGCAGATAATGATTTTTTTGTTGTCGATTTTTTTTTGAAGTCAGATTGGGAACTGTGAAAGGAACATTCTCACATTTGTTCTTGCGATTTATATTACTTACCACCAACCATTATTACTTTATTTAGATGATTTGATTTCGGCTGTTTTATTATTTATTCGCTTGTAAATATTGCCGCTTAATTTGAGGCATCCTTCATTATTTATTTATTTATTTTCTATCATTATCCTTTATTATTATTATTAATTAATATCACTTAAGGCATGTGATTTATTTGCGAGTTTTGTTTATTTTTCATTATTTATTTTTTCATTAATATTTGAGTTTCCTTTCACGGTTCTTACGAATGCTTCTCTTTATTTCTTGCTCATCCCCCTGATGTCCCCCATAGAAATGGAATGTAAGAATGATCTTGAGTGCCCGAACGAGAAGGCTTGTATCAACTCCCAGTGTATAGACCCGTGTAGCCTAAGGGGCGCGTGCGGTCTGAACGCGCTATGCAAAGTGGTGCTGCACCGACCCAGATGCTCTTGTCCGCAGTGCCACGTGGGTATGGCGAACACCGCCTGCCATCCGGACCCCAAGTGCCAGCCAGGACAGGCGAGGCCAGCGCCAGAGGTGAGTTGCACGAAGGACGGCGACTGTCCGAATACTCTGGCATGCAACGCGCACTCAGGAGAATGCTACAATCCATGCAAGAACCCTACGTTCAAGTGTAAGGGCAACAAGAAATGCGAGGTGCACAACCACCGCACCACGTGCGTTTGCAAAAACGGGTTCGTGGTGAACGAGCACGGAGAGTTAGCTTGCGCGCCCGACTCCCTCGAGTGCACCCAGAGCAGCGAGTGCACCTCGAACACGGCCTGCATCGAAGGCCGCTGCCAGAGTCCGTGCACGGCCCACAGGAAGCGGCCATGCCCCGCAGACAAAGCCTGCGAGGTGCTCAATCATCAGCCCGTTTGTATTTGCATGAAGGGATGCAACCCCTCGCTCTCGATCTGTCTCCGGGACAGCGGGTGCCCACCCTCGCAGGCCTGCAGGGCCTTCAAATGCGAAGACCCTTGCACCACCTCCAATTGCCCGGAAGACACACCTTGTTACGTGGAAGACCACAAACCTATCTGCAAATTTTGCCCGCAAGGATTCATTTCCGATCCCAAATATGGATGTCTCAAAGGTAAACAACACCAAACCAACCAAAACAAAAAAAATACAAATACAAATACCCAAAACCCCCAACAACACCTCACAAACGATCTACTCTACCAATATATATACAACCACCAACCTCGACCCCCCCGATCTCTCTCTATTACTCTCTATCTTCTCTGAATCCGAATACAGAACAGAACAAAACAAATTCTTAGAAATCTTCACTTTTATTATTTCGACTCTAATACGTCGTATTTTTTTTAACTACTACTTGATTAATTATTATTATTGGTTGTTTTTTAGCACTAATTATTACAATT
Organism: Nicrophorus vespilloides; assembly: GCF_001412225.1. Classification (NCBI taxonomy): domain Eukaryota; kingdom Metazoa; phylum Arthropoda; class Insecta; order Coleoptera; family Silphidae; genus Nicrophorus; species Nicrophorus vespilloides. The sequence continues at coordinate 97,512 of NW_017100105.1, read as the reverse complement.
TGTAAATATTTTTCCCCTTATTTATGTTTTTTTTCTAGACAATGTATATATACTATTATTGTTGTTTATTCGCAGCCGATAACACAACAGGAAATTCCTGCAGATCGGGCGCCGATTGCGCAGCGGCCCACAATTGCATAAAGGGCGTTTGCGTTGATCTATGTGCGACCCACTGTGGTAAATCTGCCATCTGCAATGCACTCGAACACACTGTCACGTGCCGGTGTCCTTCCGGGTACGAAGGAAACGCCTCAATAGAATGTTTCCCTCCCATTTCTTCCACCACGCTATACCCTACATCTATCATCACCACCACCGACGATTCCTCAATCAACACTTCTCACAAATCTACCACCGAGCCAATCATTATATCGACTGATTCTTCAATCCACGCTCATACTGTTCCAACCGTAATCGAAAGTCAAATTACCACAGAATCTTCTGTAACTCAATCTATTCCATCGACAACATTTCAAACTGATAAACCTAAAATTACTATCACAGAATCGTCATTAAAAACTACGGAAAATGAGAAATCAACTCATATGTTCACTACCCCAACTTCAATCAGAATTGAAACAACCACTGAAAAGATTATTACAATTCCTCATACAACTCAGACAATGTCAACTAAAATTACTCAGTCCCCTACAGTTGCAACCGAAATGGCAACTGAAAGTTTGGTCACTGTCCCTCTTAAATCGATGACCACAGAATATTCTATTGCTAATGTAACCTCATACACCGAGGAATCGACAAGTCAGAAGGACTTGGTCGAGTGTAATTCAACGACGTCGTGTCCACAGGACGCGACGTGCGTGAGACTCCGATGCGTAAATCCTTGCCTCCTATACGATCCTTGCCCGAAGGGCATCCGATGCTTTGCGATTGGCCACAGTGCGGTGTGCAGATGCCCCTTAGATCGAAGCCAGGCAGTCGGTTGCAAAGTATTTCCAGGTAATGATGGAAAGAGAAATGATAAAAAAGCACGGCAACTCTCACAGAGGACCCAAATAAAAAAAGAATAGTATTTTGTGTGTGGGGGCGATAAATTATGTGTATGTAATAGCGGCGCATGTTGTTGTTCTATCATAGAGAGAATTATATATTACCTACATTATATAAGCCATATAGAAAGCATAGAGCATGATCACAAAAGGCGACTTGAATACGACTGTCGTCCCCGAATGAAAAAATCAAAATAAAAAAAATGCGAAGGTCCATAGAAACACGGCGACCTGAATTTCATGTTGTTGAAATTGCGAAACAGTTTCTTCATCGACCATATCTCTTCTCTACTCTGTCTTCTACTTTTTTTTGGAACAATCTATCCTATTTATTCTTATTTATTGTATTTTGTTGATGTTTGTTGATATTATTATTATTTTATGTACATAGGATTGTGTCTGGTGATGGGTGTTATTTATTTATTTGATTATTGACATGGGAATGTGGTGATTGGTTCTCTAGACATGTGTTTTAATTGTTGATCTTGTTTTACAATGGTGGTGGCTGTTATGATCTACCCTTGTTTTATTTATTTATTATTATTTTTTACTCTTATTGGCTTTTGAGTCTATTTTCAGCTTGTTTCGGCTTCAGTAGTACGTATAATTACAAAATATGAATCGAAATGCTTTGGTTATTCTAAGGATGCGTTTTTTGCTAATTGCCATTTTCTCTGTGCTCAGATATTTCGTGCCATTCCCACGAGGAGTGCCCGAGCCAGCAGGCCTGCATCTCTGCAAAATGCCAGAATCCTTGCAGCCATTCTAATCCTTGCCACGATAACCAGGACTGCCAAGTGCAGAACCACCAACCCGTCTGTGTGAAAGGTAAGCAAATTGCAGACACCTTCGAAGAAAAATGGGTAAAATGTTCATGTATTAATTAACACACTCAATTTAGTTTCCAAGTGCCAATGTCAGAGACACGAAGATTGTCGATCAAACGATTTCGTTTGTGATGGATGCAAATGCGTCAATCGTAAGTGTTTCGTATACCATTTTTTTCGCTTTGATTCAATCAATATGATCTTAAATTGCAGGAGAAAACCCGATCATCCAAACAGGTTGCGAACACTGTCCACCAGGAGTGGCGTGCGATCCAACAACAGGTGCCTGCATCAAAGGTAAGTCATTTTTGACTCGCAACTGTTCGATTTGAATTGGCATTAATTGATTAATCGAAATTTAACTTTTTTAATTTAAAAAAATAACACGCGAAAGATTAATGAATTCGATGATAAGAGAAGGTATGTGTTGCTGTTTTGTCTGGTTCATCATACATATTTCTAACTAAAACTCATTTCCCATCGAAACTATTCCTTTACAAAAACCCACCCATCATTCAGAAATTAACAACTCCGAAGGCCATGTGGAATGGAGCCGACAGGGTAAAGTACAGTACCTTATGGTGTTTTTTTCATAAATTATTATTATTTCATCGCAAAGGTTTATTTGATTTGATTTCAGCTCAATTAACTGTGTAAATTCTGTAATTACTCCTATCCTTCACAAAAAAAACAAACAAAATCCCATCTCTGCATCTATATACATATGTATCAAAATAGCAACACTTTATTCTATTATATTATATTTATGTAAACTATTTAGTATACATACTGAATTATCTTGGCTGCGTTCACTATGGGCACAGACCGCCCACCTCATTCACATAAACCACATACATACAAGAATGTAAATATTTCAAAGAATCATCTGTACAAATATATCTTCTATATACAAGTATATCACGAGACATGTACATATTTATAAGATATTCGTATTGGTGGTGGGCCCATTATATATTATTGTTGTACATCGTTGGTGTTGGTGTTCGTGAGTAGTTTCGCATGGGTGTTCGCTCTCCTGGGTGTGTTTTCAGGCTTTTCAGGGCTTCTGTATGTATACTCCGTTGTGTCCGAATCGAAACGTCTTATTATAAATTATTTGTACATTTAATTTCGCCGTCGTTGAACATAATTAACTTTTTGTAGATACCTCTGTAACACCCGACAACTTTGTTTTTGCATATAACAGATAATGATGGATCGACGACACCTGCTGCTTTAACCGAGGCACAAACGGTGACATTAACACCCTTAACAACCCCCATTAACTTAGCTACGGAGGGACAGGACGGTGCCACGACTGTCGTGGCGCCCTTCACTTCAGGGCCAACGGTGGCGCCGCCTTCTCAGAAGCCGCCACCTCCTGACAATCTGTACACCTCCGCTCCGATAGATTCCGAAGTGGTTACCGAAGTGTCTGCCAATACTCAAAGAGTAGGCACGCAATCTGCAACGGAAAGAACTCCCGTTTACGAACCAGAATTTGTTACCAAACACGCTTACACAGTAGGAACTTCAACCTCTAAACCAATCGAATTGGAAACAGAATCACCAGATTTACCGAAAACAACTGAAAGATCCGTTATAACAGAAAAAGAATCATCAGATAAAACAACTTCTAAAGACACCTATACCACTGAAAGAATGCATACGGAATCTACGAAACATTCAACATCTACTGAAAAAGAAACTGATTCGCCCATACATTTTATAGAGAAAGTCTCTACTCAAACACCCGTTACCGAATTTACAGAGAAATTAACAGAATTGCCGCTAGATGCAACTACAGGATTATCCACCAAAATACCCAAAGTTGTTACCATTTACGAATTGTCCAAAGACGAAACAACTGAGAAATTCACTGAAAGTGATTTGCATACAACTGAAATATTGTATACTGAATCTCCAGAAACTGAAATTCCTAAAGTTGTTACCATCTACGAGATAATTAACGAAGTTACAACTAATGAAGGCACCTCTGAGAAGTCCACTGAAGGTAAAATGCAAACAACTGAAAGATTGTATACTGAATCTCCGGAATATGAACTACCAACTGAAATTCATTCCACAGAAAAGGATTTAACTGAAATTCATGAAATTGTTACTGAGTCGACTAAATATGTTACAACAAACAAAGTATTTGATAAATCGACTGAAAATGAAAATCAACATTCAACTGAAAAGGAAACCGATTCTCCTATTTATTCCATAGACAAATCCTCAACACAAACACCTGAAATTATTGCCAGTTACGAGGTGACCAAAGATGGATTTACAGTTGAAAAATCAACTGAAACTTTGTACAGCGAGCATACAACGCAGGTAGGATCAACTGAAGTGTCTGAAAAATCAACAGAAAGTCAAATGTATCATTCAACACAGGAAGAATCAACTGAAAAGAATACTGAATCTCCGATATATGGAACAGAAAAAGTTTCAACTAGAATTCCTGAAATTGTTACCATTTACGAGAAAACTGAAGAAGTTACAACTCAGAAAATACTTCATGAAACTGAAACTGTAGAACATACAACCATGAAAGATTCTGAAATACATTTTATAGAAAAAGTTTCAACTAAAATACCTGAAACTGTGACTGTTTATGAGTTGAATAAAGATGTTACAACTAGCAAAGAAATTCTTGAAAAATCTACTGAAAATGAAATGATTCATACGACAGAACGTTTATACAGTGAATATCCAGTACATTCTTCAACTCATGATATGGAATCTGAATCTCCAGAAACCGTATCAACTGGAATGCCCGAATTTGTTTCATTGGACGATCAAACAACTAACGAAGTTACAAGTCATGGAAATATTGCTGAAAAGTCAACTGAAAATCAAATAGTGCATACAACAGAACGTTCATACAGTCAATACCCAATATATGAAAAGGAAACTGAATATACAGAAAAAGTATCAACTACAATTCCTGAACTTGTTTCAATGCACGAACAGACTATTGAGATGGAAACCGATTCTCTCATTCATTTTATAGAAAAAACTTCAACTCAATTTCCGGAAACGGTATCTACCATGGATCACAAGGTAAGTGAAATACATACAACAGAAAGTTTGCATACTGAAACATCACAGTATTCAACACAAGAAGCAACAACTGAAAAGGTAACCGATACTTCAGCATATTCCACTGTAAAGGTTTCAACTGAAATTCCTGAAATCGTCACTATTTATGAACATACTAATGCTATTACAACTCAGAAAGAACATCCTACTGAAATTGAGATGCAAACAACTGAAAGACATATATCTACTGAAGAAGAAACTGATTCTCCAATACATTTCATACAAAAAGTTTCAACTGAAAGACCTGAAATGGTTACTGTTTATGATGAAACTAAAGATGCTACAACTAAGAAACAAATTCCTGAAAAATCGATCAAAACTGAATCTCCGCATTACTACTCTACTGAAGGATATCGTTCAACTGAAAAACAAATACCTGAAATGGAAAGTTTAATTACGGAAACCGTAAGATATCCAACAACAACAATGGAACATAAAGAATTCACGACCGAAGGGATTATGGAAATGGTGACCCATGGTGAGGTGGAAGCTAGACCAACAGATAAACCTCAAAACTTGGTCACAACTGCTGAATTTTATATTGATGAAAAAACTGTTGCTACCACTGAAGATACAATGGGTGACAAATTTACAACGATGTCTCATACTGATGATTTCCAATTTACAACAAATAATATACCTAAAGAGGAAGTAAGCAAATCCGAAGAAATGCATACTATGAAATATCATACTGAAGCTCCTGGAAAGGATACAACTAAATATTTAACAACAATCGAAGAATTTGGTGTGAAATCAACAACTCAAGAAACTGAAATTGTGACGGAATATTCGCAAAAACCGACGATAGAATCGCAGACAGAAAGATTAACAACAACGACATATGCTGAAATTGTAGAACCGGAAAGAACTACTCGTGTAGAATTAACCACTGGATATCCTACGAAAGCAACTGAAGTCTATACAACTACAAAGATCATACCGGAATATACTACTTCGCCGGAAGGCAGTAAAAATCCTACTGAAAACCCGACTACATTAACTGAAATGTTCGAGGAAGTTACAACAAATTTGATAGGAAGAGAAACTGAATTTGTCACTAATGTTCCTGAAAAAACTGCTATGTATGGGAGTACCGAAGAAGAATCTAAAACACCCCAATACACTGATAAGACAACGAGATATTCTACTGATATTACTCAATCCAGTGAGACATCAGCACCTATTATTTACGTTTCTGGAAAGCAAACGGAATCTTATAGTACTCAAAAATATATTACAACAGAAAAAATGTTTATCGAAAATGAATTGGAGTTTTCAACCGTTGGAGAATTTTCTACAAATAATGGTATTTCTGAAACTATATTGAATGATATTACTACTAAAGTTGATGGTCAACATCCTGAATTCACAACTGCCTTCAACGGAGAAACAACAGCAAAAACACATGGATTTTCGGGTGTTCTTGAAATTACAACAGTTGGAAAGGAAATTGATCATGAAAGTACTATCAAATATTCTACAACTGAAACGACAACCAATTTTGTTGAAAAGAACACTGAAGATGTAACTACTGAAAAGGTTACGATGAAACCCGAATTTTCAACTGCTGCTTCAATGGCTCAGAGCGATTTTACCACGAATTTTGGTGAAGAATCTACGAAAAGATTAATTGAAATGATAAATACTCCAGTTGATGACTCTGACTTTACAACGAAACCGTATGTCGAATCTACTGTTGAGCATGTTATCGGTAACATTTCGCCTGATACAACTTTGTCCCCGCAAGAACAAACCACCAAACCTCATATACAAGCCACTGTGAGCCATGTTTTGGGTAATGCATCTAAGACAACGGACGCTCCCGAAGATTCTTCCATTTATTACGTTTTTGCTGATACAACCAATCGACCGGAAGTCACCACAGGCGCCTCTTTGAAGGTAGATAGTACGACCAAACCCCACGTTGAAGCCACAATCAGTCATGTGATTGGCGAACACAAAGTGGATACAACGACCACACCTAAAACTTCGACTATTAGCTACGTTTACGCTGAAACTGGAATAACGGGAGGACAACCACAGGACGAAGAATCTACAGAACACACTGGTACTACCATGAAAGTTAACATACCAGAAATTATTACAGATGCAGATGTTGTTACAACCGATAAAAGTGTTCCAACTTTGAATGTTATTACATCTATTCCATTCTATCCAACCGAGAGTGTTATTATTGATGACGCTCTGATAACAAGCACTGACAGATCTGATGAAATAACTACGAATCTTCCGTATAAAATCATGGAAGTTACCACTGGTGAAGAAACTTTTTCAGGATCAACGATTTCAGAGAAATCGTCCGAAAGTCCAATGATTACGGAAAAATATTCAACTCTGTCTGGAGGAAGAGTTACTACAGAACAAAGTATTGAGACTTCTTCAACTAGATCTACAGACATAGTTAATGAATATATTACAACTGAAATGTCTACGACTGTAACTAAAGAAACGGATCATGGTTATGAATATACTGGTCCGGATGAACAAACTATTTATGTTTCAACAACACTTCCTGAAACAACTAAAAAGTATGTAGATACTACTACTGGAAGACATGTCACAGAAAGTAAGTTAACAACAGAGGATGGCTATGAATATACTGGACCGGATGAACAAATTATTGGTGTGTCAACAACAAGTGTTCCTGCAACTACTAAGAAGTATGTGGATACCACTACTGGAAGATATATTACAGAAAGTAAGTTACCAACAGAACATGGTTATGAATACACTGGACCAGATGAACAAACAATCGATGTCACAACAAGAAAAATTCCAGATACTACTAAGTATTATGTGGATGCTACAACTGGAAAATATACAAAAACAACAACTGATTATGGTTATGGAAATACTGGACCTGATGAACAAACTATCAAAGTTACAACAACACTTCCTGAAACAACTAAAAAGTATTTAGATACTACTACTGGAAGATATGTCACAGAAAGTAAGTTAACAACAGAGCGTGGCTATGAATATACTGGACCGGATGAACAAACTATTGATGTGTCAACAACAAGCGTTCCTGAAACAACTAAAAAGTATGTGGATACTACTACTGGAAGATATATTACAGAAAGTATGTTAACACCAGAACATAGTTATGAATACACTAGACCAGATGAACAAACAATCGATGATACAACAACAAAACTTCCAGAAACTACTAAGAATTATGTAGATACTACAACTGGAACAAAATATACAGAAATCAAAGCAACAACAGGTAATGGTTATGAATATGCTCAACCAGATCAACAAACCATCGAAGTTTTAACATCAAATATTCCAGAAACGACTAAGAATTATATAGATACTACAACTGGTGAATATTCTACAGAAACCAATGTAATAATAGATCATGGTTATGAATCTACTAAATCAGATGATCAAACTGTTGATATATCAACAATAACCCTTCCGGAAACAACAAACAAGTATGTAGATACTACTACTGGAAAATATATGACAGAGAGTAAGTTAACTACTCAACATGGTTTTGGATATTCTAAAACAGGTGAACAAACCATGGAGATTTCAACAACGAAACACCTAGAAACTACTAAGAATTATGAAGATACCACAACTGGAAAATACTATACAGAAACGAAAGCAACAACAGATCATGATTATGAATATACTGGACCAGATGAAAAAACTATTGATATTTCAACAACAGCAACCCTTCCTGAAACAACTAAGAAGTATTTAGATACTACTACTGAAAAATATGTGGATAAGTTAACTACTGAGCATGATTTTGGATATATTGAACCAGTTCAACAAACCATGGATGTATCATCATCAACACTTCCAGAAAGTACTAAAAATTATGTGGACACTACAACTGGAAAATATTCTACAGAAATAAAAGTAACAACTGATTATGGTTATGAATATACTGGACCAGATGAACAAACAATCGAGGTTACAACAGCAAATCTTCCGGAAACAACAAAGAATTATGTTGATACTACATCTGAAAAATATATTACAGAAGCGAAAATAACAACAGATGGTGGTTATGAATATACTGTTTCAACATCAAAACTTACGGAAACTACCAAGAATTATGTAGACACTACTACTGTAAAATATGTTACGGAGAGTAAGTTAACTTCAGAACATGGTTACACTGAAGCAGATCAACAAACAACAAAATCTCCTGAAATAACTCAATTTTACACAGATATAACTAGTAAACAAACAATAGAAGGCGAAGATGAACAAGCAACAGAAAAATATCAAACCACTCTTGGGCCCATCACAACTGAAGAATATGTAGCTATGACACCTATCTCTACTGAGAAATCTGACGAAGTTACAACAGGAAAAAATTCTGAAGAGATTGCAGTTCGACAAATTGAGACTACAGAATCTTCTTTAAGCACTGGAAAATATTCTAAAGATTTTGAGGTTGATGTGGAGAAATTTACTACTGCTGTTTACCAAGGAAGCGAAAGTACGACAGAGAGCTTGAGCTCAAAATACTCTTCGGTGTCGACAACAGTTTCTGATTTTGAGGTAACAACGAAAGGTACTAAATTACCATCTACGATTACAGAAGCTGTGGAAACAATCACCTTCAGAACTGAAGCGGTTGAGGCAGTAACTGAGTCTATTTCAGCAACGACTGAAAAGACATACAGTAGCGAATTCGAAATGACTCAACCCACGGAGAAAGAAATGTCTTCAACTATGAAAAATACAAGAGAATTCACGACTACGGAAACAATGGTAAAAATGACTGAACCCGTTGAAGAGATATTAACAGTCGTGCCGGTTATAACGACTCAGAGCTCTACTGAAATGGAATCTATGGTAACGGGTACAACGATGAAATCGGTGATAAGTACCGTGTCTGAAGTTGGCGAAGAGACGACGATGAAGCGATTGGTGGAGACGTCGACGATGTTCCCAGTGATAACCGAGACTAACATCCCTCTAACACATGTCCCATTCACTGAGGTCATTCCCATTAGGAACTTGACCGATTTAACCGTTAACCAGACTACTAAGGTTGGGTGCCGAGCTGACGATGATTGTAGCCCGTACGAGAACTGCCTGAATAATCAATGCATTAACTCTTGCTCCATCGGCGGACGTTGTGCACCGAACGCAATTTGTACAGTCCTTAATCACACGGCCGTTTGTTCGTGTCCACCCGGATACTCCGGAGACCCTAAAAGGGACTGCCTGCAAGGTACTTACTATCAAAACAAAACAATAAAAGATACTACCAAATACTTGTATATACATACTCAAAGTAATTTGAAATATTTTTGTACATGTGTAAATTATTTATATATATAATTATTTAAGTAGCCTTTAACTGCACATACAAACAAAAGAGATTTATTAATGCATGCTTATGATTACCACTGCTAGATTTGTTTATTGTGTAAATATTTTAGTTTTAATTAATTAGTTTCTACAATAATCAGAGTAGAGTTATTGGTCCGAGATGACCATTAAAAGAGTTCCAGTCCAGAACTTCAAAACTACACAGCGCACTAAAATTCGCTGCATTAATCTATTTATATATACTGATTGTACTAATCTTCTCATCATCTAATATAATATAGAACCGGGGAATCCGAAGGCGCCAAAGCCGTGCGAATCTGACAACGATTGTTTCGATTCAGAGGCTTGCTATATGTCGATGTGCCAGGATCCGTGCGAATTCGCAAAGGTTTGCGCCGCGACGGCCAAGTGCCAAGCGAAAATGCACAGACCTATTTGCACTTGCCCTATGGGATACGAAGGAAATCCGGCTGTTAAGTGCTTCAAGTCGATGCCAAGTAAGACTGACCACCGTTTACGTAACACAACACTCACACTAAATCAATAATCAAAATAATGAAATCTAAAAACAAAACAAACAAAAACTGTAATGAACTGTACATTTTTATTGTTATTATTATTATGTGTACAAATTAGTAAATATTCTGCGCTTTCTATTGAATCTGCACACCTAGACACATATTCACACTCTTCTCTTCTCTCACCTTTTGCGCACCTCTTTTATTTAGTTGGTTGCACCTCAAACGAACACTGCCCCATCACTGAAGCGTGCATTGCTGGTGGCTGCCAGAGGCCCTGCGACGTCCATGACCCTTGTGCCCAGCACGCCGTCTGCATCAACACCAACCACGGATCCGATTGCAGCTGTGCCGAAGGATACCAAGGCAACGGTTACGTCGGTTGCGTGCCAGGTGAGTCAAGCAAATGCTCCACGTCAGGCATCAAAGTGTTCAACGCTAACCGCATTTTTTTTTGCAGTGGTCGACTACAAACCGATATGCCAATACAACGAGGATTGTCCACCGAATAAACTGTGCGATCGTCTGAATAGGATCTGCATCAATCCCTGCTTCGAGGACTCCTGCGGTGAGAACGCCGAATGCCTGCCCAAGAACCATGGAATCGATTGCCAATGTCTGCCGGGTCACCTTGGCAACCCCTACGTTTTTTGCGATTTCGTACAGGGCTGCCGCTCAGACTCCGAGTGTCCCGATAACTTGGCTTGCATCGCCGGAAAATGTAATTCTCCTTGCAAATGCGGTCCTAATGCCATCTGCGATGTCATCCGTCATAAGCCGCAGTGCAAATGCCCTCTTGGCTATACCGGTAACCCGATCAGCGGATGTAGCACACCCACGAATCCCTGCGATCCAAATCCGTGCGGCATCAATGCTCTCTGCGAACTGGACAATGGAAATCCAATCTGCTATTGTCCTAAGGGACTCACAGGAAATCCATTTAAAAATTGCAGTAAGTAATCTTAAATATAATAAGTTAATTATTACTAAACACTTATTGATTATATTTTAGTTCCGGAAGGAGATGAATGCACTCCAAATCCGTGCGGACCAAACTCCGGCTGTCGTCTGGTTGGAGGCAAAGCTATATGCTTCTGCTTACCCGAATTCGAAGGAAACCCACCAACTGTAGGTTGCGCTTTGCCCGATAATCCATGCAACCCATCGCCTTGTGGCCCGAACACCCAGTGCTCGATTCTTAGCAATGGTTTCGCCAAGTGCACTTGTTTAGCCGGGTATTTGGAGAGCCCGAACACCATCAGGGGTTGTATCGAGCAGAGAAATCCATGCGAACCTAATCCGTGCGGTCACGGTGCTCAATGCGATCCTCATCATGAACCGGTCTGTTTCTGTCCGCAAGGTCTCTTCGGAAACCCTTACCGGTCGTGCAGCGCGCCTGTCAATGCCCCAATCCTCTGCCAACCAGGTCCATGCGGAGACAATGCTGATTGCTACGTCTCAGACAATCTGGAACAGTGCTACTGCAAACCAGGCTTCGTTGGTGATGCTTACATAGGTTGCAGAACTCAACCAAAGAGCGCATGTACTCCAAACCCATGCAGCGCTGGCGCCGTTTGCGTCCTCACCCCCGACGGCAGCAATTCCATGTGTCAATGCCCCGAAGGTATGGGTGGAGATCCCACAGGACCTAATGGATGCCACGGCTTTCAGTGCTTAGTAGATGACGACTGCGGCGATAGTGAAGCATGCATCGGTCACCGATGTCGTGATCCATGCCCCGGCTCCTGCGGCGTTAACGCCAATTGCCGCGTAGAGAAGCACCATCCAGTATGCACTTGCAATGCAGGACTCACCGGGAATCCAGTGATTCGATGCTTCCCGATTCCAGTACCGATGCCTGCGAACGATCCATGCATGCCGAGCCCCTGCGGTTTGAACACCTTGTGCCAAGTAATCAAGGGAAGAGCTGTTTGCTCTTGTTTACCAGACTTTGCCGGAGATCCGCAGTTTGGCTGCAAACCTGAATGCGTCGTCAACGCCGACTGTCCTGGCGACAAAGCTTGCCTTAACCGCCACTGTATCAATCCATGTTCTATCGGCAATCTCTGCGGCATCAACGCCTTATGCTCTGTGGAATATCACACGGCTACCTGCCGTTGTCCTGAAGGCTACACAGGAGACGCCTTCAGTCGCTGTATCACAAGACCCATCATCGAGCATAACCCTCTGATTAATATTTCTAAACCTTGCTATCCATCACCATGCGAAGGAAGTTTCGGATGCGACGTGTACGGTACCCAAGTGGCTATATGCGATCCGTGCCTTGGCCCCAACGCTATTTATCATCCACATTGCAGACCTGAATGTCTGACCAACTCTGATTGTCGGTTTGATGCAGCCTGTTTAGGCGGTTCCTGCACTAATCCTTGCATCGGTTCTTGCGGCGTAGGCGCGGATTGCACCGTCGTTAGTCATACTCCTGTATGCAGCTGTCCTAAGGGACTCTATGGAAATGCATTCGAACATTGCTCACCACCTTCACATCCTGGCGCCGAGAAGGGAACTAATAACTGCGAAAACGTGCAATGTGGTTCGAACGCCATTTGCAGACACACCAACAACGCCTTGGCATGCGTGTGCAAAAAAGGATTCTTCGGAAACCCATGGATTGCATGCAGACCGGAGTGCGTTATTAACTCTGACTGCCCCATGACTAAATCTTGTATGAACAACAAATGTGTTGATCCTTGCGCGGGAGCGTGCGGAATTAGCGCACAATGTCAATCGGTCAATCATATTCCGATTTGTTTCTGCCCTGCGGATCACACCGGAGACCCGTTCGTCTCTTGCTTCCCCTACAAGCACCAACCGCCGACCATCGAGAACCTTGAACCGTCCAATCCTTGCGATCCATCGCCCTGCGGTCCATTCAGTCGTTGTTTGGTATCTCCTCAAGGATACGCCACCTGCTCATGTCTGCCAACCTACCGTGGTACAGCACCAGCTTGCAAACCGGAGTGCGTCGTTAGCTCCGAATGCGCACAAAGCAAGGCTTGCGTGAATCAGAGGTGCGTAGATCCGTGCCCTGGAACTTGCGGCATCCAGGCTAGATGCGAGGTGATCAATCACAATCCGATCTGCACATGCCCAATTGGCCACCAAGGAGATCCGTTCGTGAGCTGCTACCAACCAATTGTCGTAGTTGAACCCAAAGAACCGAATAACCCATGCACGCCAAGTCCATGCGGCCCGAACTCCATCTGCCAACCTAAGCAAGGAAGACCTGTATGCTCGTGCAATGCCAATTATATCGGAAGCCCACCACACTGCCGGCCGGAATGCGTGATCAACCAGGAATGCCCAAGAGACAAGTCCTGCATCAGAGAAAAATGTGTCGATCCTTGCCAAGGAAAATGTGGAAAGAACGCTAAATGCGACGTCGTCAATCACACACCATTCTGCAGCTGCCAACAAGGATACGAAGGAGACGCTTTCATTGGTTGCTCCAAAATTGTTGAGCTTGCACCTATTGATCCATGCAACCCATCGCCTTGCGGAGAAAATGCGCAATGTACCATTCAGACTGGTTTAGCCAGATGTACCTGTATTCCACCATACATGGGAAATCCCTACTCAGGCGGTTGCCGACCTGAATGCACCATCAACTCTGATTGTCCAAGCCACTTTGCATGTCTCGCACAGCATTGCAGGGATCCTTGCCAAGGCCTCTGCGGCATCAATGCTGAATGTAATGTCGTCAATCATGCTCCGATTTGCGCTTGTCCAAGAGGAATGATTGGAGATCCAATGACTTCATGCAGGAAACAATCTGTGAAACGTAAGCTATTATTTACACTTATAAATATTATTTCTAAATTAAATATTATTCAGCACCCGTTAATCCATGCGAACCATCACCATGCGGCTCTAATAGCGTGTGTCGTATCAAGGAAGGAATCGCCGTCTGCTCCTGTCAACCCAAGTACATCGGCTCTCCACCAAACTGTAGACCCGAATGTCTCGTTTCGTCTGAGTGTTCACTGGATAAGGCTTGCATCAATCAAAGGTGCAGTGACCCGTGCCCGGGAACCTGCGGTCTGAATGCTCGTTGCCAAGTCGTCAATCACAATCCTATCTGCAGTTGCCCGTCGCACTACACCGGTGATCCATTCTCGCAATGCATCAAGGAAGAGGTCCGCATGGAGCAACATCCAAGCAGTCCGTGTGTACCTTCACCATGTGGTCCTAACGCCGAGTGCCGTGTAATCGACAGCAGACCTGTCTGTTCTTGCGTTCTTGGTATGTTTGGAGCACCTCCAAACTGCCGACCGGAGTGTGTTATCAATCAGGACTGTCCCTCTCACTTGGCGTGCGTTAACAACAAATGCAAGGATCCGTGCATCGGTTCGTGTGGTTTCAACGCGTTGTGCACTGTGCAAAATCACCGTCCCTTGTGCTCCTGTCAGACTGGTTACGAAGGTGATCCATTCGTCGGTTGCAACCAGATTCAAGGTAAGTCATTGTATTATTCTGCACCCGACCACTCACATCTCTCTATTTCTCATTCTATCATTTTCATTTCCACTACTTGCATGTTTCATGTTGTTATTATTATTAGCTGTAGTTGACGAGCCTGTAGAGCCTTGCAATCCATCGCCTTGTGGTTCGAATGCACTATGTAAGGAACGTAATGGTGTTGGTTCATGTACTTGCTTGAAAGACTATTTCGGTGACCCTTACACGGGCTGCAGACCAGAATGCCTGATGAACAACGAATGTCCCTCCAACAAAGCCTGCCTTGGCAAGAAATGCCGCGACCCGTGCACCGGCACTTGCGGCATCAATGCCGAATGCCATGTCGCTCATCACAACCCTACGTGCTCTTGCATTGCCGGATACTACGGTAACGCTTTGAGCAGCTGCAGGAAACGCGAAGAAAACAGTAAGAATATAACGAGCTCCCTCTCACCGATCATACGCATAGCACATCAAAATTTACATATGGCGGTTTTTGTAGTTGAGTCCAGAAGAAACCCATGTTCTCCCTCGCCATGTGGTCCATACAGTAACTGCCACGTTGATACTGGCAGACCAGTTTGCGCATGCAATGCCGGCTACTTGGGGGCACCCCCAAATTGCCGCCCCGAATGTATCCTGAACTCCGAATGCCAATTGAACAGAGCATGCAGAAATCAAAAATGCACGGACCCATGCGCCGGCGTATGCGGTTATAAAGCCCTATGCAAAGTGGTTAATCACAGCCCGGTCTGTAGCTGCCCACGCGGTTACAACGGTGACCCCTTCAACCAATGCACGTTGGTGGAAATCAGTAGTAAGGCTTTTCTTTCCTCCTTGCGCTAGCTACATTTGCATAGAACTTAGAATCATATTCTATTTAATCTCTACGCTTTATGCGAATGCAGCTAATTTGCGCTTGCTGTTGTTCTTAATTGCATGATGTATAAATACTTGTAAATATTTGTAGAGCGACCCGTAGAATCTAAAAACCCTTGTCTGCCGTCGCCTTGCGGCCCTTATTCGGAATGCCGCGTGGCCGACGGTCGGCCCGTGTGCTCTTGCCTACCCAATTACTACGGAAGCCCCCCGCGTTGCCGACCAGAGTGCATTGTGGACTCTGATTGCGCCTCGAGCAAGGCTTGCATCAACCAGAAATGCAAAGATCCTTGCCCAGGAACTTGCGGCTTGAACGCCGAATGTAGATGCATCAATCACAGGCCAATCTGTTACTGTTTGCAAGGATACACTGGCGATCCTTTCTCCGGATGCCATCAAAGTAAGAAAACTAAACACCGAATACACCTATGCAACTGCAATGATCGTGAGAGGATCACCGGCAGTGAAGTACATAACAGTAACCGACCGCCGCCAAATAACATATAGACCCATTGAAATATATGAATGGTCGCGCTTATACAAACCCAGTACGCACTAAATATGATTATTAGTAGTACTACTACTATTACTACCACATCTAAAACAGTTTAATCAAATCTAAAAATTACCAAATTTCCCCAAACCAAAAATAAACACTTAAACAGGAAATATCTCACTAAAAGACAATTAAAAAGTAATAACTTAACTTTGTCTTAACACATTAATCAATAACAAGATGAAACGTTGTTGTATTGTGTAAATTCATATATATTTGTTTTGTTGCTCCACTTTCCGATTATTTAGTTGAAGTATACGAAGAGGAAAAACGACGTCCCTGCAATCCATCCCCGTGCGGATCGAATGCGATCTGCAATGAAAGAAACGGTGCCGGATCTTGCACTTGTGTTGTTGATTACTTTGGCGACCCATATGCGGGTTGTAGACCAGAATGCGTCATGAATTCGGAATGTCCCCATGATCGGAGCTGCATAAATCAGAAATGTAGAGATCCCTGTCCAGGTACATGCGGCCTAAACGCCGAGTGCCGAGTTGCTAATCACGCTCCCGTCTGTACCTGCATAGCAGGTCATACTGGAAACCCGTTGCAATCATGCCACGTGGTCCAACGTAAGAAATATTTCCACTTCAAAACCTCTCAACCCCACTATTCATGATATATTGTCCCTATAACAGCAGTGATACTCGACGAATTCCGCAGTGATCCTTGTTTGCCATCGCCGTGCGGCCGGTACAGCCGGTGCAGGGTTGTCAGCGATCATGCCGTGTGCTCTTGCAGGAAAAATTATATCGGCACCCCTCCGGGTTGCAGGCCTGAATGCACGATCAGTGCGGATTGTTCACAAGACAGAGCATGTATAAGAAATAGATGTCAGGACCCTTGCCCAGGCACTTGCGGGTTAAACGCCCGATGCCAAGTCATAAACCACAACCCCATCTGTAGCTGTCCTTCAGGTCTATCTGGGGATCCGTTTGTGCAATGTGTCGAACAGAGACGTAAGACGACAACTAAAACTATAACCCCCTGAATCAATCAATCTAACTCTAACGTCTCGCGTTATTTTAGAACCTCTTCCTGCTAGGCAACCAGGTAATCCCTGCGTACCCTCGCCTTGCGGACCTAATTCGCAGTGTCGAGTAATTAGAGAACAGGCAGTTTGCACCTGCTTGTCTAATTACATCGGAAGAGCTCCGAACTGCAGACCAGAATGTACCATAAACGCCGAGTGCGCTGGTAATTTGGCTTGTATGAATGAGAGATGCCGAGATCCTTGTCCCGGCTCTTGCGGTGCCAACACCCAATGCATCGTCCTCAAGCATTCGCCCAATTGCCAATGTAGACCTAGTTACACGGGAGATCCGTTTGCTGGCTGCTCCCTTATCAGTAAGCTTAATACGTCTTCAACTTCCGACATTTGAACTATTCTCATTAACTCGCTAACAATTTCTAGTAATCGAAGCAATAGAAGAGGAACGTAATCCTTGTAATCCCTCGCCGTGTGGATCTAACGCTGTTTGCAAAGAACGCAATGGCGCCGGTTCATGCACTTGCCTACCTGAATACTTTGGCGATCCTTACACGGGATGTCAACCGGAATGTATCATAAATGCAGATTGTCCTAGAGACAAAGCCTGCGTAAACATGAAGTGCAAGGATCCTTGCCCCGGCACCTGTGGTCTAAATGCTGAATGCCGTGTCAACAATCATGCCCCCACTTGTTTCTGTTTCGAAGGATACACCGGCAATCCCATAACGGCTTGCCGTCTGCCAAGTAAATTACATTTTTTTTATCGCCTTTCGTTGTACGAATAATCTATACTTATTTAAATATTCCATCCCTGCAGTTGTTCACGAAGAGCCTAGAAACCCTTGCTCACCTTCTCCGTGTGGTCCCTACAGTAACTGCAAACCCATCAACGATCACGCTGTTTGCTCTTGCCAGCAAAATTATTTCGGCGTGCCACCAAACTGCAGACCCGAATGCATGATCAGCTCTGACTGTTCCCTGCAGAAAGCCTGCGTTAATCGCCGATGTATAGACCCTTGCCCAGGAACTTGCGGCTCGAACGCCAACTGCCACGTAGTTAATCACAATCCGATTTGTAGTTGCTCCTCCGGTTACACCGGAGACCCATTTATTCGTTGCATACTGCAAGAAAGTAAGAAACCCCATATCCGACTTTTTCGACCTGGTGCAAATATTGATCTTTTAGAACGACCCGTGATAGAAGAAACACCAAGAAATCCTTGCAGCCCATCACCATGCGGACCCAATTCTCAATGTAGGGCCATTGGCAACACTCCAGTGTGCTCTTGCTTACCCAATTACGTCGGTCGTGCACCAAACTGTAGACCGGAATGCACAATCAGTGCGGAATGCCCATCGAATCTGGCCTGTATTAATGAGAAGTGCCAGAACCCATGTCCGGGATCGTGTGGCTCGAACGCCGATTGTCAGGTCATTAATCACAGATCCGTTTGCATGTGCAAGGTTGGATATACCGGAGACCCATTCGGCGGTTGCAATTTGATACCCAGTAAGAGATTTAACCACTCAAATTCTTAATATACCATCTTCAATGTTTTCTTTGTTGTCGTTTTTAAAGATAAAATTGTGGAGAGAACGAACCCTTGCAACCCCTCACCTTGCGGCGCAAACGCCGTTTGCAAAGAACGCAACGGTGTAGGCTCATGCGTTTGCATCGATGAATACTTTGGAGATCCGTACACTAGTTGTAGACCTGAATGCGTCACGAACTCTGATTGTTCACGTGAGAAGGCGTGTTTTAACAACAAGTGCAGAGACCCGTGTCCGGGAGTCTGCGGTTTGAACGCCCAATGCATCGTCTCCAATCATGCTCCGATCTGCAACTGTCTGCCTGGTTACAGCGGCAATCCGCTGTCTTCTTGTCATCTGATACCAGAGATCAGTAAGTCTCCGAACAACAACTAACCAACCGACATATCAATCAACGAATCAATACTTCATTGTGCCATTATTATTATAGTCCACGATGAAAGACCGAAGTCGGAACCGTGTCGACCATCCCCCTGCGGCCCATACAGCCAGTGCAGAGTAGTAGACGGTCACGCCGTCTGCTCCTGCCAGAACAATTACATCGGATCACCTCCCGCTTGTAGACCCGAATGTATGGTCAGCGCCGATTGCGCTCAGAACAAAGCATGCATTAAAAATAGGTGCAAAGACCCGTGCCCCGGCACCTGCGGTCTGAACGCTAGGTGCAGCGTTATCAACCACAACCCTATCTGCACCTGCCCCAGCGGCTATGTAGGAGATCCCTTCGTCCGCTGCATTCGAGAAGAAAGTAATACAAATCTCCCAACCCATTAACGACTCAAGAACTTGAAAATTAAACTGTTTTATTTGTGTATGTATAGAAAAACCGGTGGTCGTGCCTAGCGGCAACCCTTGCGTACCTTCCCCTTGCGGCCCGAATTCGCAATGCCGTGTTGTCGACGGTCACGCTGCATGCTCTTGCTTACCGAACTTCATCGGACGCTCGCCGAATTGCAGGCCAGAATGCACGATCAATGCAGACTGCGCCGGAAACCTTGCATGCCAGAATGAGAGGTGCACGGATCCCTGTCCTGGGTCGTGCGGCTCTTTCACGACCTGTCGGGTCATTAAACATGCCCCAGTCTGCATGTGCGCTGACGGTTACACTGGCGACCCGTTCTCAGGCTGTAGCCAAATACCACCCAGTAAGACCCACCACTCTTTCTTTTTCTTTGTATCATCGTTTTACTTCATTTCCAACTCAAACACCCCCACACATTGCATGTTTGTAGATATTTCATAGTTGTGTGGGGAAAAAAGAATTGGAAGCGGTGTATTTATTAGCTTAAAAGTCGAAATGATGGGGTTTGTTATCATTGCTTTATAGTATAAAAACACATCCCAACATTTAGACATTTGTACTATTTATCACCTTGCATGTTTTATTTTAGCATGATATGTATTCTTTTGTCTATTGTCTTATATTTTGCATGTCTATAATACTCAATTTTTTTAGCTCCAATACCGGTCGAAACTAGGAACCCTTGTAACCCCTCACCTTGTGGCGCTAACGCAATTTGCAGGGAACAGAATGGTGCCGGTTCTTGCACCTGTTTACCCGAATATCTAGGTGATCCTTACACAGGATGTAGACCTGAATGCGTTACCAACTCTGATTGCGATCGTACCAAGGCCTGCGTTAATAATAAGTGCAAAGACCCATGTCCAGGTACTTGCGGCCTAAATGCCGAATGTCTGGTGTTCAATCACTCTCCCAGCTGCAGCTGCATTTCTGGTTACACCGGAAACCCCACTGTCCGATGCAACCTGATCGAAGCCAGTAAGATCTCAATGTCCAATCAACCCTGAGCTTGTCATTAATAAGCAATTTGCTATGTTCTCCAGTTATCGAACAGGAGGCTCCTAAGAATCCGTGCTCACCATCACCATGCGGCCCGTACAGCCAGTGCAGAGAATATAATGGACACGCCGTTTGCTCCTGCAATCCCGGCTACGTCGGTGCTCCACCAATGTGTAAACCTGAATGCGTCGTCAGCTCCGAATGTCCTCAAAACAAGGCTTGCTCGAATCAGAAATGCGTTGACCCGTGCCCAGGAACCTGTGGCATTGGCGCCAAATGCCAAGTTATCAATCATAACCCGATCTGCAGCTGCCCAGTTGGTCAAACAGGCGACCCCTTCATTCGTTGCCAAACCATTCAACGTAAGACAAATTCTATCTTTGCCCCGCACCGCCTTTAACATTTCACATAAACATTGTGTGCATATATTTTGTAGTTCCTTCACCTCCGAAGGATATCAGGAACGATCCTTGTGTGCCCTCGCCTTGCGGTCCGAACTCGCAGTGCCGCGTCCACGGTGAGCAGGCTGCATGCTCCTGTCTGCCCAACTACGTGGGCCGTGCCCCGAATTGCAGACCCGAGTGCACCACCAACTCTGAATGCCCCAACAACCTTGCATGCAGAAATGAGAAATGCAGGAACCCTTGTTCTGGCACTTGCGGCCAAAACGCAATCTGCACTGTCGTTAATCATAACGCTATCTGTTCTTGTCTTCCCGGTTTCGTTGGAGATGCCACTATTGCATGTCAATTACCCCCACCTTCATGTAAGACCCAATCACATTACGCCATTATTATGTATTCTTATTAACTAAACTTCTAAATGATGTTCCATGTTCAGCCACGGAAAGGACACCACCAGCGAGTCCGTGTTTCCCATCTCCATGCGGCCCGAACGCAGAGTGCCGTGAGAGGGATGGTGCAGGCGCTTGC
This sequence comes from Nicrophorus vespilloides, assembly GCF_001412225.1. Classification (NCBI taxonomy): domain Eukaryota; kingdom Metazoa; phylum Arthropoda; class Insecta; order Coleoptera; family Silphidae; genus Nicrophorus; species Nicrophorus vespilloides. The sequence continues at coordinate 75,538 of NW_017100105.1, read as the reverse complement.
GTCTGCCCTGCCAACTATATGGGTGATCCCTACGACAAGAGGAGAGGATGTCACCGAGAGTGCGAATCAAACGGTGATTGTAGTCCAGCTTTGGCTTGTGTCGCCTATAAATGTGTCGATCCCTGCCCTGGAACCTGCGGCGTGCTGGCCGAATGCCACGTCAGTAATCATGTGCCCACTTGCACATGTATCACCGGGTTTACCGGCGATCCGTTCTTCCAGTGCCGAGAAATTACCGTAGCTCCACCTCCCAGAATACCGGTGGATCCATGCAATCCATCGCCGTGTGGTCCAAACTCGCAATGCAAGAATGTTGATAGTCACAGTGTATGCTCCTGCATGCCCAACTATGTTGGAAATCCACCCAGCTGCAGACCGGAATGCGTCGTTAGCTCGGAATGTCCACTGGATAGGGCCTGTATCAACCAGAAGTGCGGTGACCCTTGCCCGAACACGTGCGGCTTAGGCGCTCAATGCTACACTAAGAATCACAACCCGATCTGCGCGTGTCCTCCTGGATTCACCGGAGATCCATTCACCAGATGCTCTCCGAGACCGGTCATCGCCGAGATCACTACCACAACCGAACGACCACCATCGTGCCATCCGTCGCCCTGTGGTCCTAACTCCAACTGTCAGATTAGGAACGGAGCACCATCCTGCTCTTGTCTTCCTAACTACGTCGGAGCTCCACCAAACTGTCGCCCTGAATGCGTCATCAACTCTGAGTGTAGCTCTCCATTGGCTTGCATTAACTTGAAATGCAAAGACCCATGCCCAGGATCTTGCGGCGCCAACGCAAATTGCCATGTGCTCAATCACGTACCTATTTGTACTTGCGACGAGGGACACACCGGAGATCCATTCACACAATGCCGACCAAAACCTCCACCACGTAAGATAATTTTTAATATTCTAAATAAATAAATATTTATTTATATATTTTCTATATACAGAGATACCAAAAATACCGGAAGATCCATGCAATCCATCTCCGTGCGGACCGAACGCCATCTGCAAGAATGGTATTTGCAGTTGCTTGCCAGAGTACCTTGGAAATCCATATGAATCGTGCAGACCGGAATGCGTACTAGGCACAGAGTGCAGCAGGGATAAGGCGTGTATCAGGAATAAGTGCAAAGATCCGTGCCCAGGAACGTGCGGACAGAATGCCCGCTGCGATGTCATCAATCACATCCCAACTTGCTCTTGCCCGGAGGGATACACCGGTGATCCATTCACGCACTGCCGAGTGCAGGAACCACCAAAACCGGAAGCTAAACGCGACCCATGCCATCCATCGCCCTGCGGCCCCAACTCCAGATGCATCAATGTTAATGATCACTCCGTATGCTCTTGCTTGCAAGGATTTGTCGGCACGCCGCCCAGTTGCAAACCAGAATGCGTTGTCAGCTCGGAGTGCGCCTCCACGAAAGCGTGCGTCAACCAGAAGTGTACCGATCCTTGCCTCGGATCTTGCGGCCTTAACGCTAGGTGCGAAGTCATCAACCACAGTCCCATATGCAGTTGTCCAGAGGGACAAACCGGAGATCCATTCCAGAGTTGCAGACTTATGCCAAAATTGCCACCTCAGATTCCAGAACAAGACCACAGAGATCCGTGCAATCCATCGCCGTGCGGACCAAACTCGCAATGCAGAAACGTCGGCAACAACCCATCGTGCACTTGCGTGCAAGGATACATTGGTCAGCCGCCGAACTGTAGGCCTGAATGCGTTATCAATCCAGATTGCCCCAGTACCCAGGCTTGTATTAACAACAAATGCCAGGACCCATGTCCAGGCAGCTGTGGTGATAACGCCGAATGTCGTGTGATCACTCACACAGTTTCTTGCTACTGCTCGGCCGGTTTTACCGGAAATCCATTCGTACAATGCGTTGTCCAAAAGCAAGAGGTTTTGAATCCATGCGAACCGTCTCCTTGCGGAGCTAATGCCGTTTGCAAAGAACGCAACGGTGCTGGTTCTTGCATCTGTCTACCAGACTACCAAGGAAATCCGTACGAAGGCTGCAGACCGGAATGTGTCCTGAGCGCTGACTGCCCAACGAACTCAGCGTGCGTGAGGAACAAGTGTCAAGATCCTTGCCCTGGAGTCTGCGGAACGAACGCCGAATGTAACGTTATCAACCACGTTCCAACCTGCACTTGCATCTATGGATATGTCGGCAATCCCTTCTCCTCATGCACTCCTGAAATTATCCAACCGACCACTGAAGCAACGGTCGTAGATCCATGCAGTCCATCTCCTTGCGGTCCCAACTCGCAATGTAGAAACGTTAATGATGTTGGCGTATGCTCTTGCATGCCCGAATACATAGGAAACCCACCGAACTGCAGGCCCGAATGCGTTGTTAGCTCCGAGTGTCCACAGGATAAAGCATGCCACAAATTCAAGTGCGCCAACCCATGCAGAGGAACGTGTGGAGTGAGCGCTCGCTGCGAAGTAATCAATCATAACCCGATCTGCAGCTGCCCAGGTGGCCTTACCGGAGACCCATTCACTAGATGCTATCCGTTGCCTCCACCACCACCACCACAACCCAAGCCTGCTTCTGACCCTTGCGTACCAACGCCTTGCGGAACTAATTCCATCTGCAGAGTTATTAACGAGCAACCGTCTTGCTCCTGCCAGCCCAACTTTGTAGGAGTTCCACCGAACTGCCGACCGGAATGCGTCGTAAATACCGATTGTCAATCAGACTTGGCTTGTATCACGGAGAAATGCAGAGATCCTTGTCCGGGCTCCTGCGGCTTTAACGCCGAATGCCGCGTCCAAAATCATATACCAATCTGCACCTGCGTCACTGGATTCGAAGGCGATCCTTTCATCCAATGCACGAAGAAGATCGAACCGATTGTTAAGGTACCAACCGACCCGTGCAATCCATCGCCATGTGGACCAAACGCCCAATGTAGAGATGGTATCTGCAGTTGTCTTCCGGAATACCAAGGCGACCCATACAGTGGTTGTAGACCAGAATGCACCATGAACACCGATTGCGCACCAAGCAAATCTTGCAGCAACTCGAAATGCATTGATCCTTGCCCAGGCACATGCGGTCAGAACGCCAAATGCGACGTTGTCAACCACATTCCCACGTGCTCCTGTCCACAAGGACTAGAAGGAGATCCGTTCACGCTTTGCAAACAGATTGTAGTCCATGATGTACCCAAGGAGCCATGCAATCCATCACCATGCGGCCCGAACAGCATCTGCAAGGTTATCAATACCGTGGCCGTCTGCTCTTGCCAGATCAACTATATCGGCAGCCCGCCATCCTGCAGACCCGAATGCATCGTCAGCGCCGAATGTCCGTTGACTCAAGCCTGTTTGAATAACAAATGTATCGATCCTTGTCCAGGCACTTGTGGAATCAATGCCAAGTGCCAGGTTGTCAACCACAATCCCATTTGCAGCTGCACCAACGGTAACACCGGAGATCCATTCACCAGATGTTTCCCGATGCCAGGTAATAAACAATTAACTTAAACATAATAAATCGAAGCTTATAATTTGCTTTTATTTATTGCAGTCGAACAACCGCGACCCGCAGACGTAAATCCGTGCGTGCCTTCGCCGTGCGGTTCAAATTCGGTGTGCCAAGTGCGCGGCGAGAGTCCGGCCTGCTCTTGTTTGGCTAACTTCATCGGTTTACCTCCAAACTGTAGACCAGAGTGTACCATAAATCCGGAATGTCGCAGTGAACTTGCGTGCATCAATCAAAAGTGTCGCGATCCTTGTCCAGGCTCGTGCGGGTCTAACGCGGTGTGTAACGTAGTGAATCATACTCCGTTGTGCTCGTGCAATCCAGGATTCACCGGAGACCCCTTCACTGGGTGCATCACTAAGCCTGGTGAGTCATTTTTCGAAAATACTAAATGGCATGGTACTTTGCCACGATCACTGTTAACTATCGATGCAGCAATGCGAGCGAAATATCATCTTTATACTCTACTCTCCAACTATCTTCTGTCGAAACTAATTATTTTAAATTTAGTACTTTCTCTGCTCGCAAAGCTGCATCGATTCGATGCTAGCAAACAATGAATGAAATTGAACTGGTTCCAATCGTACAGATTGTGCACAAGGGATTTTGCTTTGGATGGTACGGATGGAGTGGTTGTGCACATTTCAATACGAATTGGAATTAGTTAATGAGCTTTGGACGAGGTGGGAATTCGTCCTCACATTCACTATTTAATACTAAATATTTAAAGCTATTTGTAAAATTTGAATCGACTATGATCGTAGCAAAGGTTATTTTCTTATTATATGCATGTTCTTATTGGTGTAATTTTACATGGATGCGTATTTTTATTGCATTTTTTATTAACTTTATTTTGATTACAATCAAGATTCAACAGTATGTAATAGAAAACAACGTGTACATGTAGAAGTTACCATTATTTACTAACAAGCAACGCCTATATGCGCTTCTATAATTTCCGCTTCCGCTTTTGGCGACACACCAAGGTAAGTCAGTGTCGCCCTACGAAATATAACAAGAAACGCCCAAACATGCGCAAATCACACAAATAACCCCCCTCGCTGAACGACGCCCAAAAACCCAAAGCCACAACCCGCCCAACCCCCAATCTAAAAAACGGTACAATGCGGTATTTTTAATATGCTTAAACCAAACCACAAACACAAACCCCGCCAACAATAATAAAAGCGATTAAACTATTGGTGCGCCATGGTTTTATATAAACAATAATGCTTATATGCGGTAAAATGAACGAATAAACCCACAAATAGCCACTGCCAAACAAAATCACGCCTAACGCCAAATAAAAATAGTAAAAGCAATCAATGTTACGGTGGTAAAATGTTGTCCTCTCTTCACGTTACAGTCCTAGCGACGCCCGTAGAAAACCTAAACCCATGCGTGCCATCTCCATGCGGCACAAATGCAATGTGCAAAGTGCACAACAACGCCGGCTCTTGTATTTGCCTGCCAGATTATCTGGGCAACCCCTACGAAGGCTGCCGTCCCGAATGCATCCACAATTCTGATTGCCCCTCGCACAGAGCATGCATGAACAACAAGTGCAAAGACCCATGTCCCGGTACATGCGGACAGAATGCCGATTGCCAAGTCATAAACCATCTACCCTCCTGCAATTGTCGACCTGGATTCACAGGAAACCCCTTCAGTTATTGCAACGTCCTTCCGCCGGAACGTAAGATACTTGCGATCGATTACGCAACCAACGTTAAAACAATACCCATCCATAACATATGTATTTTTTTATATATAGCGGTGAAGAAAGATCCAATAGTAAACCCATGCCAACCATCACCTTGCGGTCCTAACTCCCAATGTAGGGAAGTGAATGAACAGGCTGTTTGCTCTTGCTTGCCCACATTTACAGGAAGCCCACCATCCTGCAGACCCGAATGCGTGACCAGTTCTGAGTGCGCCTTAAACAAAGCCTGCATGAATCAGAAATGCGCCGATCCTTGTCCCGGCACCTGCGGATTGAACGCTAAATGTCAAGTCATTAATCACAGTCCGATCTGCTCTTGCAGTCCCGGTTTTACAGGTGATCCCTTTACAAGGTGCTTCCATGTACCACCACCGCCGCCTCAGATGCCAGAATTCGATAACGTCAACCCTTGTGTACCATCTCCTTGCGGTCCATTCTCACAATGCCGAGATATTGGAGGAAGTCCATCTTGTTCTTGTTTGATCAATTACATTGGAAGCCCACCAAATTGCAGACCCGAATGTACCATCAATTCTGAATGTTCTAGTAATTTAGCTTGTATGCGAGAGAAATGCAGAGATCCATGTCCAGGCTCCTGCGGAGCAAACGCTCAATGTTCTGTAATTAATCATACCCCAATTTGTACTTGCCCTGAAGGATACACAGGTGATCCATTCACGAATTGCTTCCCGAAACCTCCGCCATGTAAGATTTCTCCCTATACAATAGCAATTTCTTTTCTTTTTATACCAACATTATTTTAGCACCCGAACCGGTTATCTCTGACCCATGCAATCCATCACCTTGCGGCCCCAATGCCCAATGTAGAGATGGTACTTGCACTTGCCTTCCAGAATACCAAGGAGACCCATATAGAGGTTGCAGACCCGAATGCGTTTTGAACTCTGATTGTAATAGAAATCAAGCATGCTTCAGGAATAAATGTAAAGATCCATGTCCAGGAACATGCGGCACAAATGCCGAATGCAATGTAGTGAATCACATCCCAATGTGCTCTTGCTTACCAGGACACACCGGAAACGCATTCGTCTTCTGCTCACGTATAGAGAGTATGTTAAATTGACTACAATCAACTCCGATCAAATTTTCACCGAATTTTACCATTTTAGCTCCGGTTAAGGCAAACCCTTGTAATCCTTCACCTTGTGGCCCCAACTCTCAATGTAGAGAGATCAATGGTCAATCTGTATGCAGCTGCGTACCTGGTTACATTGGTGCACCACCAACTTGTAGACCCGAATGTGTTACAAGCTCTGAATGTCCATTAAATCAAGCTTGTGTAAATCAAAAATGCATAGACCCGTGCCCTGGAACATGCGGAATTGGTGCTCATTGTCAAGTCGTGAACCACAATCCGATTTGCAGTTGCCCCTCCGGTTTCTCTGGAGATCCATTCATTCGTTGCCAACCAATTCGTAAGAACATATTTCAGAAACATTTTCTTATTCTTTATTCTAAATATATTTAACGTATCTAGCTGAAGTCGTAGTAAGAGATCCAGTAGATCCATGCAACCCGACACCTTGCGGCCCTAACTCACAATGCAAGCCAATCAACGATTCACCTTCTTGTTCCTGTTTGCCACTGTTTATCGGAATTCCGCCTAACTGCAAACCGGAATGCGTATCGAACTCAGAATGCTCATACAATTTGGCATGTATGAACCAGAAATGCAAGGATCCTTGTCCTGGAACTTGCGGTATTAATGCCGAGTGCAGAGTTGTCAGTCATACACCAAACTGCGCTTGCATTCAAGGATATATTGGAAACCCGTTCATACAATGCAACCCTAAACCTCTGCCTGTTGCGGAAGAACATATTACACCTTGCCAACCGAACCCTTGTGGTGCCAATGCAATCTGCAAAGTCAGGAATAATGCGGGCGCTTGTACTTGCATCCCTGAATACATTGGAAATCCGTACGAAGGATGCAGACCTGAATGTACGTTGAACTCTGATTGTCCATCAAACAAGGCTTGCATTAGCAATAAATGCAAAGACCCGTGTCCAGGAACTTGCGGACAGAATGCTGATTGTCAAGTCGTTAATCATTTGCCCTCTTGTACATGTCGCCCTGGTTATACCGGCGATCCATTCAGATACTGCTCCCTACCACCACCACAACGTAATTATATTTTAATACACGACCCAATGCATTATTTCACAAATTCACTTTTAGCTATCGTCGAAGACACACCTAAGAACCCTTGCAATCCTTCACCTTGCGGTCCAAACTCTCAATGCAGAGAGGTAAACGGACAGGCGGTTTGCTCATGTTTACCTGAATACATCGGTGCCCCTCCAGGTTGTAGACCTGAATGCACTGTCAGCTCTGAATGTCCACAAAATAAAGCTTGCGTCAATCAGAAATGTAAAGATCCTTGTCCTGGAACTTGTGGCTTGAATGCTAAATGCCAAGTGATCAATCACAGTCCAATTTGCTCCTGCAATCCAGGACACACTGGTGATCCTTTCACCAGATGTTACCAAATACCACGTAAGAATTTGCCTTCGTTTAAATCTTACAGCAGAAAATTTATTTAATAATTGTAGCACCGATCGCTGATCCAATTCCCCAACAAGTTATCAATCCTTGCGCGCCATCACCGTGTGGCGCTTTCTCCGAATGCAGAGATATTGGTGGAAGCCCTTCATGTTCTTGTTTGTCTGCGTACATTGGTAGCCCACCGAACTGTCGTCCAGAATGTAGCATCAACTCGGAGTGCTCCAGTAATTTGGCATGTATCAGAGAAAAGTGCAGAGACCCATGTCCTGGATCTTGCGGAACGAACGCTCAGTGTTCCGTAATTAATCACACTCCGATTTGTACTTGCCCTGATAGTTATACTGGTGATCCATTCACTAATTGCTTCCCCAAACCACCACCACGTAAGATTTTTTTGTAAAATTTAAAAGACTACGTCTTCTATTTACAATATTTTTAGCACCTGAACCAGTTGCAACTGACCCATGTAATCCATCACCTTGCGGCTCCAACGCCCAATGCAGGGATGGTGTATGCACTTGCCTACCAGAATACCAAGGCGATCCTTACAGAGGTTGCAGACCTGAATGTGTTTTAAATTCTGATTGTAACAGAAACCAAGCTTGCATTAGAAATAAATGCAAAGACCCATGTCCAGGAACGTGCGGCACAAACGCCGAATGCAATGTTATAAATCACATTCCGATGTGTTCATGCCGTCCGGGTTTCAGTGGAAACGCGTTTATAAATTGCCAACCCATCCAAGGTTGGTCTTGTGATAGACACCAAAATATTTGATCTGTCTCTAAAATATCTTGTATTTTAGTTCCACAAATTGTACATCCTTGCAATCCATCACCTTGTGGACCAAACTCTCAGTGCAGAGAAATCAATAGTCAAGCTGTTTGCAGCTGTGTGCCGGGTTACATTGGAGCCCCACCAACTTGCAGACCTGAATGCGTTACAAGCTCTGAATGTCCTTTAAACCAAGCCTGCATTAATCAGAAATGCATAGACCCATGTCCTGGAACTTGCGGACTTTTGGCTCATTGCCAGGTCGTAAATCACAATCCAATATGCAGTTGTCCGAACGGCCTAACTGGCGATCCATTCGTTAGATGTATCCCAATGAGTATGTCTTTTTTGATAAAAATAACACCAAGCTTTACATACTAATAAAACAAATTAATGACCCTGTTATTTCAGTTGTGGAAGAAGTTGTTCAAGACCCGATAGACCCATGCAACCCCTCACCTTGCGGCCACAATTCACAATGCAAGCCAATCAACGATTCTCCTTCATGCTCTTGCTTGCCGCAATTTATCGGCGCTCCACCCAATTGCCGACCAGAATGCGTATCCAACTCAGAATGTTCATATAATCTAGCATGTATCAATCAGAAATGTAAAGACCCATGTCCCGGCACTTGCGGTGAAAATGCTCAGTGCAATGTTATCAGCCACACACCAAATTGTATGTGCGTTGTTGGATTCATTGGTGATCCATTCACTAGATGCTCACAACCACCAAAGGTGGAAATATTGAAACCTTGCCAACCGTCGCCATGTGGATCAAACGCTGAATGCAAAGAGAGAAACGGAGCTGGCTCATGTATTTGCATTAGAGATTACATTGGCAATCCGTACGAAGGGTGCAGACCCGAATGTACCTTGAACTCTGATTGTCCCTCGAATAAGGCTTGTATCAATAACAAATGTAAAGACCCATGTCCTGGTACTTGTGGACAGAACGCTGATTGTCAAGTTATCAACCACTTGCCATCTTGTACTTGTCGCCCTGGTTACTCTGGTGATCCATTTAGATACTGCTCTATACCAGCACCTCAACGTAAGCCTATTTAATATTTAGTACGTACAATATTTCATGCAACCCTTTTTAGCTGTAATCGAAGATACGCCAAAAAATCCTTGTAATCCCTCACCTTGTGGACCAAACTCTCAATGCAGAGAGGTCAACGGACAAGCCGTTTGCTCTTGTTTGCCTGAATACATTGGTGCCCCACCAGGTTGTAGACCTGAATGCACGGTCAGCTCTGAATGTCCTCAGAATAATGCATGTGTCAATCAGAAATGTAAAGACCCATGCCCTGGAACTTGCGGATTGAGTGCCAAATGCCAAGTAATCAATCACAGTCCGATTTGTTCTTGCAATCCAGGACACACAGGTGATCCTTTCACCAGATGCTACACAATACCACGTAAGCCATCGCAATATGTCCCAAACCCAGCAGATTTTCTATTATATATCAACAAATTTCTAGCACCCATTGCTGATCCGATCCCACGGCCAGTTCTCAACCCATGCGAACCAACCCCATGTGGCCCATTCTCGCAATGCAGAGACATCGGTGGTAGCCCATCTTGCTCATGCTTGGCCAATTACATTGGAAGCCCACCAAATTGCAGACCTGAATGTACTATCAACTCAGAATGCTCAAGCAATCTGGCTTGCATCAGAGAGAAGTGTAGAGATCCGTGTCCTGGTTCATGTGGAGCGAACGCTCAGTGTTCTGTTATCAATCATACACCAATTTGCACTTGCCCTGAAAGATACACAGGTGATCCATTCACGAATTGTTTCCCGAAACCACCACCACGTAAGATTTTCTTTCAAAAATTGAGAGAACGTGTCTCATTAAAAAAAATTTTAGCACCCGAACCAATTGCAACAGATCCATGCAACCCATCACCTTGCGGCTCCAATGCTCAATGCAGAGATGGTGTTTGCACTTGCCTTCCAGAATACCAAGGAGATCCATACAGAGGCTGTAGACCTGAGTGTGTCTTAAACTCTGATTGTAACAGAAACCAAGCTTGCATCAGAAATAAATGCAAAGATCCATGTCCAGGAACTTGCGGCACAAATGCACAATGCAACGTGGTCAACCATATTCCCATGTGTTCTTGCCTTCCAGGATTCACTGGAAACGCTTTCGTGCTTTGTTCACCGGTTCAAAGTATGATTTAACAAATTTGATAAATATCATCCTCCCTATTATTAAATTTTAAATATTCTAGTTCCTATCAAGACACACCCTTGCAATCCATCGCCTTGCGGACCGAACTCTCAATGCAGAGAAATCAATGGTCAAGCTGTATGCAGCTGTGTACCAGGTTACATTGGAGCCCCACCAACCTGCAGACCTGAATGTGTTACAAGCACTGAATGTTCCCTCAATCAAGCTTGCGTTAATCAAAAATGTATAGATCCTTGTCCAGGAACATGCGGAATTTCCGCCCACTGCCAAGTCGTAAACCACAACCCAATATGTAGTTGTCCTTCTAGTTTAACAGGAGATCCATTTATTCGTTGTATTGAAATTGGTAATTTACTATTTCCTCGCTAGATAATTTTTACATATTATATATTTCTACTTCTAATCATTCAGCTCATGAGCCCATCGAAGTTGTGAATCCATGCCAACCTTCACCTTGCGGCCTGAACGCCGAATGTCGCGTATCTGGAAATTCACCTTCTTGCTCTTGTCTGCCATCATTCATCGGTGCTCCACCTAATTGCCGGCCAGAATGTGTTTCCAACTCCGAATGTTCATACAATCTAGCCTGTATCAATCAAAAATGCAAAGACCCGTGTCCAGGAACTTGCGGTATTAATGCCGAATGCAGAGTTGTAAGTCACACGCCAAACTGTGCTTGCATAATTGGATATATCGGTGATCCATTCAGAAGTTGTCATATACAACCACGTAAGAAAATTAATTGTTATTCTTTCTGAGAAAACAAAAATTAATTTGGATTTTAATGATAATTTTAGCACCACCAGCACAAGAACACATTGCTCCTTGTTCACCATCACCATGTGGTTCGAACGCCTTATGCAGAGAACACAACGGCGCTGGTGCTTGCAGTTGTTTGCCCGAATATATTGGAAATCCTTACGAAGGATGCCGTCCTGAATGTACTCTAAACTCTGATTGTCCATCCAATAAGGCTTGTATTAGCAACAAGTGCAAAGACCCATGTCCTGGTACTTGTGGACAAAACGCCGATTGTCAAGTTATTAACCACTTGCCTTCTTGCACTTGTCGTCCAGGTTACACTGGAGATCCATTTAGATATTGCTCTTTACCTCCACCAGAACGTAAGATTATTGAACAAAATAATTAACTGTTTAGTCAAATTACTATTGAGTAAAAAAATTGTAGCTGTCGTTCAAGACCCGCCTAAGAATCCATGCCATCCATCACCTTGCGGCCCTAACTCTCAATGCAGGGAGGTCAATGGACAGGCGGTTTGCTCTTGCTTACCTGAATACATCGGTGCCCCTCCAGGTTGTAGACCTGAATGCACTGTCAGCTCTGAATGTCCACAAAATAAGGCTTGTGTAAACCAAAAATGTAAAGATCCTTGTCCTGGAACCTGTGGCTTGAATGCCAAATGTCAAGTGATTAATCACAGTCCAATTTGCTCTTGCAATCCTGGACACACCGGTGATCCTTTCACTAGATGCTATACTTTGCCACGTAAGATGATGTCAAGAATATTCCTCGATCAGCGCATTATTATATTTGTCATATAATTTCTAGCACCAGTTTTTGATCCAATTCCACAAGCTGTTATCAACCCTTGCGAACCTTCCCCATGCGGCCCATTCTCGCAATGCAGAGACATCGGCGGTAGTCCATCTTGCTCTTGCTTGGCCAATTACGTTGGAAGCCCACCAAATTGCAGACCCGAATGTACCATCAACTCTGAATGCTCAAGTAATTTGGCTTGCATCAGAGAGAAGTGCAGAGATCCATGTCCAGGCTCTTGCGGATCAAACGCTCAATGTTCTGTTATTAATCACACACCAATTTGTACTTGCCCAGAAGGATTTACCGGAGATCCATTCACAAATTGTTTCCCGAAACCACCACCACGTAAGATTTATCCTATTTTTTTCTGATGTGGTGTATTCACTTTTTGATTATTTTAGCATCAGATCCAATTATAACCGACCCATGTAATCCATCACCTTGTGGCTCTAATGCTCAATGTAGAGATGGTGTATGCACATGTCTTCCAGAATACCTAGGCGATCCTTATAGAGGTTGCAGACCCGAATGTGTCTTGAACTCCGATTGTAACAGAAACCAAGCTTGTATTAGAAACAAATGTAAAGATCCATGTCCAGGAACGTGTGGCACAAACGCCGAATGCAATGTTGTAAATCACATCCCGATGTGCTCTTGTCTACCAGGACACACAGGAAATGCCTTTGTGATCTGCTCTCGCGTAGAAAGTATATTTATTTGTAATCCCCAGTTTTCGGAAAATTTACCTGTATTTATTTGTAGCCCCAATCAAGAGTAACCCTTGCAACCCATCACCTTGTGGACCAAACTCTCAATGCAGAGAAATCAATGGTCAAGCTGTATGCAGCTGTGTACCAGGTTACATTGGAGCCCCACCTACTTGTAGACCCGAGTGCGTAACTAGCTCTGAATGTTCACTTAGCCAGGCATGTGTTAATCAGAAATGTATTAATCCTTGTCCTGGGACATGCGGAATTGGTGCTCATTGCCAAGTAGTAAATCACAACCCGATCTGCAGTTGTCCTTCTGGTTACACCGGAGATCCATTTATCAGATGTCTCTTTAAACGTAAGACACATATTACTTCCTTAGCAAATATACATTCTCCATCAAATAATTCTCTTGTAGAAGACGAACCTGTTGAAGTGGTGGATCCTTGCCGACCATCACCTTGCGGCTCAAACGCTATATGCCGAGTAATCAACGACTCCCCATCATGCTCTTGTCTACCCGAATTCATTGGAGCCCCACCAAATTGCCGACCCGAATGTGTATCCAACTCTGAATGCGCTCCTAGTTTGGCGTGTATCAATCAGAAATGCAAAGATCCATGTCCTGGCAATTGCGGCCAGAACGCCGAATGCAGAGTAGTTTCTCACACACCAAATTGTGTTTGTATCCAAGGATACGAAGGAAATCCATTTGTTCAATGTAATATCAGACCCGTGGCTGTACCACAGGAGCATGTTTCACCATGTCAGCCCAGTCCCTGTGGCTCTAATGCGGATTGCAAGGTCAGAAATAACGCTGGAGCTTGTACTTGCATCCCTGAGTACATTGGAAATCCGTACGAAGGCTGCAGACCTGAATGTACCCTTAACTCTGATTGTCCATCCAACAAGGCTTGTATTAGTAATAAATGTAAAGACCCATGTCCAGGTACTTGTGGACAGAATGCAGATTGCCAGGTCATAAACCACCTGCCCTCTTGCACCTGTCGCCCTGGTTACACTGGTGATCCATTCAGATACTGCTCTTTACCACCACCAGAACGTAAGATTATTTTCACCTAAATCCGTGCGGTAAAATTTATACGAATTAATTTTAGCCGTTATTCAAGACCCGCCTAAAAACCCATGCCACCCATCACCTTGTGGTCCAAACTCTCAATGCAGAGAAGTTAACGAACAGGCTGTTTGCTCTTGCTTACCTGAATATATCGGTGCTCCTCCAGGTTGTAGACCAGAATGTACAGTCAGCTCTGAATGTCCACAAAATAAGGCTTGTGTTAACCAGAAATGTAAAGATCCATGTCCAGGAACTTGTGGATTGAATGCCAAATGCCACGTGATTAATCACAGTCCAATTTGCTCTTGCAACTATGGACATACTGGCGATCCATTCACTAGATGTTACACAATTCCACGTAAGATAATTATTTTTCATTGTGTTCGTGATAATCATGTGAATTATTTACAATATAGCTCCTGCACCGGTCATCAATCACGAACCAATTAATTCCTGTGTACCGTCCCCATGCGGACCATATTCGCAATGCAGAGATATTGGAGGTAGTCCCTCGTGCTCTTGTCTCACCAATTACATTGGTAGTCCACCTAATTGCAAACCTGAATGCACAATTAACTCGGAATGTCCAAGCAATTTGGCTTGCATGAATGAGAAGTGCAGAGATCCATGTCCAGGTTCTTGCGGAACAAACGCGCAATGTTCTGTAATTAAACACACTCCAATCTGTACGTGTCCCGAAGGTTTCACTGGAGACTCTTTCATAAATTGTTATCCCAAACCACCAGCACGTAAGATTTGTGAAATTCAAAATTCCCTGGTATGCCACTGACACGAGTATTTTAACTTTGTAGCAGTTGAACCCGTTCCAACGGACCCATGCAATCCATCTCCTTGCGGATCAAATGCCCAATGTAGAGATGGTATTTGCACGTGCATTGCTGATTACCAAGGAGATCCGTATAGAGGTTGCAGACCGGAATGCGTTTTGAACTCTGATTGTAATAGAAATCAAGCATGCATCAGAAATAAATGCAAAGACCCATGTCCAGGAACTTGCGGCACAAACGCGGAATGCAATGTCGTTAATCACATCCCAATGTGTTCTTGTCTTCCAGGACATACAGGAAACGCTTTCGTCCTCTGCTCGCGCGTAGAAAGTATGTTTATTTTCAATCTCTACGTTTTGGAAAGTTTAAATGAATTTATTTGTAGCCCCAATCAAAACCAACCCTTGCAACCCATCACCTTGCGGTTCAAACTCACAGTGCAGAGAAATAAATGGTCAAGCTGTATGCAGCTGTGTACCAGGTTACATTGGAGCCCCACCAACTTGCAGACCTGAATGTGTTACAAGCTCTGAATGTTCTTTGAATCAAGCTTGTGTTAATCAGAAATGTATAGATCCTTGTCCAGGAACATGCGGAATCGCCGCTCAATGCCAAGTCGTGAATCACAATCCGATTTGCTCTTGTCCTCAGCGACACACCGGTGATCCATTTGTCAGATGCGTTCCTATTCGTAAGACACCTAATTCTTGGCACATACTTAACAATCAATTAACTCTGAATTACATTTTAGGAGATGAACCAATTATACCTGTAAATCCTTGCCAACCATCTCCGTGTGGGCCAAATGCCATTTGCAAGGTTATTAATGAATCACCCTCATGCTCTTGTTTACCTGCGTTCATTGGAGCTCCTCCAAATTGCCGTCCCGAATGCGTTTCCAACTCTGAATGCGCATCCAATTTAGCTTGCATCAATCAAAAATGCAAGGACCCATGTCCTGGCACTTGCGGCCAAAACGCCGAATGCAGAGTCGTTTCTCACACACCAAATTGCGTTTGTATTCAAGGATATGTTGGAAATCCATTCGTAATGTGCAATGTTAAACAAGAACCTTTGCCTATTGAACATATTAGCCCATGTAGTCCCTCACCGTGCGGTGCTAACGCCCTATGCAAGGAGCAAAACCGCGCTGGCTCCTGCATTTGTTTACCGCAGTATATTGGAAATCCATACGAAGGATGCAGACCCGAATGCGTCTTGAACTCTGATTGTCCCTCGAATAAGGCTTGCATTAACAATAAATGCAAAGACCCATGTCCTGGTACTTGCGGACAGAACGCCGACTGCCAAGTAATCAACCACTTGCCCTCTTGCTCTTGCCGTTCTGGATACACCGGTGATCCATTCAGATATTGCTCAATTCCAGAACGTAATATATCTTAATACTCTTAACGTTATTACAGTGTATTTCACTTTTACCAAATTTTAGCTCCGAAACAAGACGAACCCAAGAATCATTGCAATCCTTCACCTTGTGGTCCAAACTCTCAATGCAGAGAGGTCAACGGACAGGCGGTTTGCTCATGCTTACCTGAATATATCGGTACCCCGCCAGGTTGTAGACCGGAATGTACTGTTAGCTCGGAATGTTCACAGAACAAGGCTTGTGTCAATCAGAAATGCGTTGATCCTTGCCCTGGAACTTGCGGTTTGAATGCTAAATGCCAAGTGATCAATCACAGTCCAATTTGCTCATGCAATCCAGGAAACACTGGTGATCCATTTACAAGATGTTACCCAATACCACGTAAGGACTTTACAATTTTTGGTAGTCTTCCCAATATTCATTTTTTTATGTATACGATTTATAGCACCAGTCTCTGATCCTCCGACAATTACTTTTGTTAATCCATGCGTACCATCACCTTGTGGCCCCAACTCACAATGCAGAGATATAGGAGGTAGTCCCTCATGTTCTTGCTTGGTTAATTATATTGGAAGTCCACCAAACTGCCGTCCAGAATGTAGCATCAACTCTGAATGTTCCAGTAATTTGGCTTGTATTAGAGAAAAGTGTAGAGACCCATGTCCAGGATCATGCGGATCGAATGCTCAATGTTCCGTCATTAACCATACTCCTATTTGCACTTGCCCAGAAGGATTTACAGGAGATCCATTCACAAATTGCTTCCCGAAACCTCCACCTCGTAAGATTCTATTTGATCTCTCTTAAGTTAGTTTATTTATAACTTATTTATTTTAGCGTCTGATCCAGTTGTAAGTGATCCATGCAATCCATCGCCTTGCGGCTCCAACGCCCAATGCAGTGATGGTATATGCACTTGCCTACCAGAATACCAAGGCGATCCTTACAGAGGTTGTAGACCTGAATGTGTCTTAAATTCTGATTGTAATAGGAACCAAGCTTGTATTAGAAACAAATGCAAAGACCCATGTCCAGGAACATGCGGTACAAACGCCGAATGCAATGTCGTTAATCATATTCCGATGTGTTCTTGTCTACCAAAACACACCGGAAACGCATTCGTCGCTTGTTATCCAGTGCAGACCCCTGTTAACGTCAACCCTTGCAATCCTTCACCTTGTGGACCAAACTCTCAATGTAGGGAAATTAATGGTCAAGCTGTTTGTAGTTGTGTACCAGGTTATATTGGTTCCCCCCCTACTTGCAGACCTGAGTGTGTAACAAGTTCTGAATGTCCTTTGAGCCAAGCCTGCGTCAATCAGAAATGTATAGATCCTTGTCCTGGAACTTGCGGACTATTGGCACAATGCCAAGTTGTAAACCATAATCCAATCTGCACCTGCCCGAGCAGCTTAACCGGCGATCCTTTTGTCAGATGTACACCAATAAGTAAGATGTTTAATGCAAGTCTTGGTATAATAATGTTCTAATTGGAACAATTTTAGTTGAAGAGGTTATTCAGCAAACACCTACGGATCCATGCAATCCATCGCCTTGCGGTCCAAACTCGCAGTGCAAACCGATCAACGATTCTCCATCGTGCTCTTGTTTACCGCAATTCATTGGAGCTCCACCGAATTGCCGACCTGAATGCGTTTCCAACTCTGAATGCGCTTCGAATTTAGCTTGCATCAATCAAAAATGCAAAGACCCATGTCCAGGTGTTTGTGGACAGAACGCAGAGTGCAGAGTAGTTTCTCATACACCAAACTGCGTGTGCATAAACGGTTACATTGGCAATCCATTTTCTTACTGTTCCATGCAACAACGTAAAAAATCTTTGAAATTTTCCGTGAATGTTTTTCTATCTTGATTTTTTTTTTCTCAGCTCTTCCTGTGGTAGAACATAAAACGCCATGTGCTCCTTCACCATGCGGAGCAAATGCTGTCTGTCGTGAACAGAATGGTGCAGGCTCTTGCAGTTGCTTACCAGAGTATATTGGAAATCCCTACGAAGGTTGTAGACCTGAATGCACACTGAACTCTGATTGTCCCTCCAACAAGGCTTGTATAAGCAATAAGTGCAAAGACCCATGTCCAGGAACTTGCGGACAGAACGCTGATTGTCAAGTCATCAATCACTTGCCCTCTTGCACCTGTCACCCTGGTTACACTGGAGATCCATTCAGATATTGCTCCATTCCAGAACGTAAGCTTTCTAAATCTTTAGCAAAGCTATCACTTTAATATGTTACTTACGAATTATAGCACCCAAACAAGATGAACCTAAGAATCCTTGCCATCCCTCGCCTTGCGGACCAAATTCTCAATGCAGAGAGGTCAATGGACAAGCAGTTTGCTCTTGCTTACCAGAATATATCGGTGCCCCACCAGGTTGTAGACCAGAATGTACAGTCAGCTCTGAATGTCCACAAAATAAGGCTTGCATCAACCAGAAATGTGTTGATCCTTGCCCTGGAACATGTGGATTAAATGCAAAATGTCAAGTTATTAATCATAGTCCAATTTGCTCCTGCAACAATGAACATACTGGTGATCCTTTCACCAGATGCTACCCACTGCCACGTAAGAAACCGGAAATAATTATGTGTTGGCAAAATATTTATTTTATTTGTAATTTATAGCACCAGTTGCCGATCCCATTCCACAACCAATTCTTAACCCATGCGTGCCTTCACCTTGTGGCCCCAACTCACAATGCAGAGATATAGGAGGTAGCCCCTCATGTTCTTGCTTAGTTAATTATATTGGAAGTCCACCAAATTGCCGTCCAGAATGTAGCATCAACTCTGAGTGTTCAAGTAATTTGGCTTGCATTCGAGAAAAGTGCAGAGATCCTTGCCCAGGTTCATGCGGAGCGAACGCTCAATGTTCTGTAATCAATCATACTCCAATTTGCACTTGTCCTGAAGGATACACAGGTGATCCATTCACTAGTTGCTTCCCCAAACCACCACCACGTAAGAATCTCTTATAAACTCCAGAGAATATGTCTCCTATTTACAATATTTTTAGCACCTGAACCAGTTGCAACAGACCCATGTAATCCATCGCCTTGTGGCTCTAACGCCCAATGCAGAGATGGTGTTTGCTCCTGTCTTGCAGAATATCAGGGAGATCCATACAGAGGTTGCAGACCGGAGTGCGTCTTGAACTCCGATTGCAATAGAAACCAAGCATGCATCAGAAACAAATGCAAAGATCCATGTCCAGGAACTTGCGGCACAAATGCCGAATGCAATGTAGTAAATCATATCCCGATGTGCTCTTGTTTGCCTGGACACACCGGAAACGCTTTCGTCCTTTGCTCACGTGTCGAAAGTATGTTAAATTTACATCCATCAACGTGGATATACCTTAAATCAAATTCTATCATTTCAGCTCCAATTAAAACAAACCCTTGCAATCCATCACCTTGTGGCCCGAACTCTCAATGCAGAGAGATTAATGGTCAAGCTGTATGCAGCTGCGTCCCTGGTTACATTGGTGCACCACCAACTTGCAGACCCGAATGCGTTACAAGCTCTGAATGTCCATTAAATCAAGCTTGTGTCAATCAAAAATGCATAGACCCTTGCCCTGGAACTTGCGGAATAGGCGCCCACTGTCAAATTGTGAACCACAATCCGATTTGCAGTTGCCCCTCTGGTTTCTCCGGAGACCCATTTATACGTTGCCAACCCATTCGTAAGCCCTCGTCCTTGCCTTGCATTTCACGCTAGATATACTAAGTTACCTTTTTCTTTCAGCTGAGGAAGTTATAAGAGATCCGGTTGATCCTTGTAACCCTACACCTTGCGGCCCTAACTCTCAATGCAAACCAATAAACGATTCCCCATCTTGCTCTTGCATTCCGCAATTCATCGGCGCTCCACCGAATTGCCGACCCGAATGCGTTTCCAACTCGGAATGTTCTTACAATTTGGCTTGTATAAACCAGAAATGCAAAGACCCATGCCCAGGCACTTGCGGTGTAAATGCGGAATGTCGCGTTGTTAGTCACACACCGAACTGCGTTTGCGTCACCGGTTTCATCGGAGATCCGTTCTCCCAATGCGTTTTACCACCAAGTAAGAATTGATTGCTTTTACAACAAATAAATACCCAAATTAAATACAACCATCAACCATAATCGAAAACCATATAACATTAAAACAAACAAAATCATACTCATGGTGTGCGAAATAACCACTTGCTTATCTTCGGTTCAATATAGGGAATGAATATTTTTTTATATAATGAAATCTTTTAGCTCCACCAATCGACGATATACGTAATCCATGCACGCCGTCCCCATGCGGTGCTAATGCCATATGCAAAGAGCAGAACGGTGCCGGCTCTTGCACTTGCTTGACTGAATACATTGGAAATCCTTACGAAGGATGCAGACCCGAGTGCGTTCTCAACTCTGATTGTGCCCCGAATAGAGCTTGCATTAGTAATAAGTGCAAAGACCCATGCCCTGGTACTTGCGGACAGAATGCCGATTGTCAAGTTGTTAATCACTTGCCTTCATGTACCTGTCGCCCTGGTTATACTGGAGATCCATTCAGATATTGCTCGATCCCTGAACGTAAGATCACTAGCCATCACATTTATAATAAATCTTAAATGATCGCGTATTTTAGCTGTTAAAGTGGAAGAACCCAAGAACCCGTGCAATCCCTCACCTTGCGGACCGAACTCTCAATGCAGAGAAGTCAACGGACAAGCGGTTTGCTCTTGCTTACCAGAATACATCGGTTCTCCTCCAGGTTGCAGACCGGAATGTACAGTCAGCTCTGAATGCGCATCTAACAAGGCTTGTATCAATCAGAAATGCACTGATCCTTGTCCGGGAACTTGCGGTTTGAACGCTAAATGCCAAGTTATTAATCACAGCCCAATTTGTTCATGCAACTTTGATCAAACCGGAGATCCATTTACCAGATGTTATTCATTGCCACGTAAGATATTTTTACACGTGGAATGTATGCACATTATGTTAACCCCATTAAATAATTTATAGCACCTATCGCTGATCCTATTGCGCAACCAATCTTGAACCCATGTGTACCATCACCATGTGGACCATACTCTCAATGCAGAGACATTGGCGGTAGTCCTTCATGCTCTTGCCTAGCCACTTATATAGGAAGTCCACCAAACTGCAGACCTGAATGTACCATTAACCCTGAATGCTCAAGCAATTTGGCTTGCATCAGGGAAAGATGCAGAGACCCATGCCCAGGTTCATGTGGAGCGAATGCCCAATGTTCAGTGATCAACCATACCCCAATTTGTACTTGCCCTGAAGGATACACTGGAGATCCATTTACTAATTGCTTCCCCAAACCACCGCCATGTAAGAATTTCATTAATCCTACACCGCGAACAAAAATTTTACTCCATGATATTTCAGCACCTGAACCAATTGAGTCTGACCCATGCAATCCCTCGCCTTGCGGCTCCAACGCCCAATGCAGGGATGGTCTATGCACTTGCCTTCCAGAATACCAAGGAGATCCTTATAGAGGCTGCAGACCAGAATGTGTCTTGAATTCTGATTGTAATAGGAACTTGGCTTGCATCAGGAATAAATGCAAAGATCCATGCCCAGGAACATGCGGCACAAACGCCGAATGCAATGTAGTAAATCACATCCCAATGTGCTCTTGTCTACCAGGACATACAGGAAATGCCTTCGTGCTCTGCTCTCGCGTTGAAAGTATGTTAATTTTTAATCCCCACTTTTTAGAAAATTTACATGAATATATTTGTAGCTCCAATCAAAACTAACCCTTGTAACCCATCACCTTGCGGACCGAACTCTCAATGCAGAGAAATTAATGGTCAAGCAGTTTGCAGCTGCGTACCAGGTTACATTGGAGCCCCACCAACTTGCAGACCTGAATGTGTTACAAGCTCTGAATGTTCTTTGAATCAAGCCTGTGTTAATCAAAAATGTATAGATCCTTGCCCAGGAACATGCGGAATTGCCGCTCAATGCCAAGTCGTGAATCACAATCCGATTTGCTCTTGCCCAGCGCGTCATACCGGCGATCCATTTGTAAGATGCCAGCCAATACGTAAGTTTATCATGAATCACTCGATGAAAAGGAACCCATCTAAAACGAAAACACTTTCAGAAGATGAACCAGTGGTTGTACCTACAAATCCTTGCAATCCATCTCCGTGTGGACCGAACGCTCAATGCAAGCCTATCAACGATTCTCCGTCGTGCTCTTGCCTACCTGAATTTATTGGAGCCCCACCAAATTGCCGCCCCGAATGCGTATCTAACTCTGAATGCTCCTACAATTTAGCATGCATCAATAACAAATGCAAAGACCCATGTCCAGGAATCTGCGGACAGAACGCCGAGTGCAGAGTTGTTTCTCACACGCCTAACTGCGTTTGCATAGAGGGTTATATAGGAGATCCGTTCGGTCTCTGCTACGTTGAACGTACGTTTATCTCAATGGAATGCCACTTACTCGACGCTCACGTAAATTCTCTAATTATAGAAAAACCTGTGGAAGTTGAACGTCCAACGCCTTGCATTCCGTCACCTTGTGGATCACATGCGGTTTGCAAAGAACAGAATAATGCCGGATCTTGCACTTGTATCCCTGAATACATTGGAAATCCCTACGAAGGATGCCGTCCTGAATGTACACTAAACTCAGATTGTCCTTCCAATAAGGCTTGCATTAGTAACAAATGCAAAGATCCATGCCCAGGAACATGCGGACAAAACGCCGATTGTCAAGTAATCAACCACTTGCCATCTTGCACATGTCGCCCTGGTTATACTGGCGATCCATTCAGATATTGCACCATTCCAGAACGTAAGATATAATTTACAATTCGTGTAATAAAATCTGAATTTCATCGGATATTTTAGTACCAAAACAAGAGGAACCTAAGAACCCGTGCAGCCCTTCACCATGTGGACCGAACTCACAATGCAGAGAGGTCAACGGACAAGCGGTTTGCTCTTGCTTGCCCCAATATATCGGTTCTCCTCCTGGTTGTAGACCTGAATGTACAGTTAGCTCCGAATGCGCTTTGAACAAGGCTTGTGTCAACCAGAAATGTATTGATCCTTGTCCTGGAACT
>NW_017100105.1:43067-52147 GCF_001412225.1 Nicrophorus vespilloides | reverse complement strand
CGTAAGGATGCGACTATTTCTTATCTATTTCACGAACGTATTGCTAATTTAAACGATAAATTTGTAGCACCAGTTGCTGATCCGGTACCGAAACCGATTGTTAATCCATGCGTGCCATCACCTTGCGGTCCGTTCTCGCAATGCAGAGACATTGGTGGCAGTCCATCGTGCTCATGCTTGGCCACTTATATTGGAAGTCCACCAAATTGCAGACCTGAATGTACCATCAACTCTGAATGCTCAAGCAACATGGCTTGCATCAGAGAGAAATGTAGAGACCCATGTCCAGGCTCTTGCGGATCGAACGCTCAATGCTCTGTTATCAACCATACGCCAATTTGTACTTGCCCTGAAGGTTATACAGGAGATCCATTTACAAATTGTTTCCCTAAACCTCCACCACGTAAGATTTTCAATAATTCAAAAAGAACAAACATGATTTTTATCCATGATATTTTAGCACCAGAACCGGTTGAAATCGACCCATGTAATCCATCGCCTTGCGGCTCCAATGCCCAATGCAGAGATGGCACTTGCACTTGTCTTCCAGAATACCAAGGAGATCCTTACAGAGGTTGCAGACCGGAATGTGTTTTGAACTCTGATTGTAACAGAAACTTGGCCTGCATCAGGAACAAATGCAAAGACCCATGTCCAGGAACTTGCGGCACAAATGCCGAATGTAGTGTAGTTAATCACATACCAATGTGCTCTTGTCTATCAGGACATACAGGAAATGCATTCGTACTTTGTTCGCGCGTAGAAAGTATGTTGATTTGTCATCACAACTTTTCGAAAGTTTATATGAATTTATTTATAGCTCCAATCAAGACCAACCCTTGCAACCCCTCACCTTGCGGTCCAAACTCTCAATGCAGAGAAATCAATGGTCAAGCTGTATGCAGCTGCGTCCCAGGTTACTTAGGAGCTCCACCAACTTGCAGACCAGAGTGTGTAACAAGCTCTGAATGTCCTCTAACCGAAGCATGCGTTAACCAGAAATGCATAAATCCTTGCCCCGGAACTTGTGGTATCAACGCCAATTGCCAAGTCATAAACCACAACCCAATTTGCAGTTGTTTGTCTCGACATACCGGCGACCCCTTCACCAGATGCCTTCCGATAAGTAAGAAACCTATAACACTGCCCATAGTACAACAATTAATTCGTCAATTTCTCGACCAGTTGTAGAAGACCGTCCTGTGATAAACCCTTGTCAGCCATCGCCGTGTGGCCCCAATGCTCAATGCAAAGTGATCGGTGATAGTCCTTCATGCTCTTGTCTGCAGGGCTTCATTTCGAGCCCACCAAACTGCAGGCCGGAGTGTGTTAGTAATAGCGAATGTTCTAGTCATTTAGCTTGCATCAATCAGAAATGCAAAGACCCATGCCCAGGAAGCTGCGGTCAAAACGCGGAATGCCGCGTGGTCAGTCACACGCCAAACTGCGTTTGCTCGCAAGGCTTCGAAGGAAACCCGTTCGTGCAATGCACAATCAAGGTGCAAGTTGTCATCACCCCTGAACACGCTACCCCCTGTGTTCCATCCCCTTGCGGCGCTAATGCACAATGCAGAGAGTTTAATGGTGCTGGCGCGTGCAGCTGTTTACCAGAATACATTGGAAACCCGTATGAAGGCTGCCGACCCGAATGTACACTGAACTCTGATTGTCCATCCAACAAGGCTTGTATCAACAGCAAGTGTAAAGATCCATGTCCAGGTACATGCGGACCGAATGCAGATTGCCAGGTTATCAACCACTTGCCTTCTTGCACTTGTCGCCCTGGTTATACTGGTGATCCATTCAGATACTGCTCAGTTCCAGCTGAACGTAAGACAATTGAAGAATAGCGTACAATCATATACTCATTATTCAATATTTTAGCACCAAAACAAAACGAACCTAAGAATCCTTGTCACCCCTCTCCTTGTGGGCCAAACTCGCAATGCAGGGAGGTCAATGATCAAGCAGTTTGCTCTTGCTTACCCGAATACATAGGTTCTCCTCCAGGTTGCAGACCGGAATGTACTGTTAGCTCGGAATGTTCACAGAACAAGGCTTGTGTCAACCAGAAAT
Source organism: Nicrophorus vespilloides (assembly GCF_001412225.1). Classification (NCBI taxonomy): domain Eukaryota; kingdom Metazoa; phylum Arthropoda; class Insecta; order Coleoptera; family Silphidae; genus Nicrophorus; species Nicrophorus vespilloides. Next base: position 50,071 of record NW_017100105.1, on the reverse strand, counting down.
GTGTTGATCCTTGTCCTGGAACTTGCGGATTAAATGCTAAATGCCAAGTGATTAACCACAGTCCAATATGCTCTTGCAACTCAGGACATACTGGCGATCCTTTCACCAGATGTTACCCAATACCACGTAAGATACTGAATATTATCCATGCGTTCAACAAATATTTATTAGTTAATAATATTATAGCACCAGTCGCTGATCCTATTCCACGACCATTTGTTAACCCTTGCGTACCTTCACCTTGCGGTCCATTCTCGCAATGCAGAGATATCGGTGGTAGTCCATCGTGCTCATGCTTGGTTAATTACATTGGAAGTCCACCAAATTGCAGACCTGAGTGTACCATCAACTCTGAATGCTCCAGCAACTTGGCTTGTATCAGAGAGAAGTGCAGAGATCCATGCCCAGGTTCATGCGGAGCGAACGCTCAATGTTCTGTAATCAATCATACACCAATTTGCACTTGCCCTGAAGGATACACAGGAGATCCATTCACTAATTGCTTCCCGAAACCACCACCACGTAAGATTCAACTTACATATTTTAATGGAAATACGAATTCATATCTTGATTATTTTAGCACCTGAACCAGTTTTAACAGACCCATGCAATCCATCTCCTTGCGGATCAAATGCCCAATGTAGAGATGGTACTTGCACGTGTCTGTCAGAATACCAAGGCGATCCTTACAGAGGTTGCAGGCCTGAATGTGTTTTGAACTCTGATTGTAACAGAAACCAAGCTTGTATTAGGAATAAATGTAAAGACCCATGTCCAGGAACTTGTGGCACAAACGCTGAATGCAATGTAGTAAATCATATCCCAATGTGCTCTTGCTTGGAAGGATTCACTGGAAACGCTTTCGTATTCTGCTCTCCAGTACAAAGTAATTATTATTAATTGAGAGTAACCATTCTCATTTAACTCTTTAAACCCCGATTTTAGCTCCGGTTAAGACTCAACCATGTAATCCTTCACCATGCGGACCCAACTCGCAATGCAGAGAGATCAATGATCAAGCTGTATGCAGTTGTGTTCCTGGTTATATAGGAGCTCCACCAACTTGCAGACCCGAGTGTGTAACAAGCTCTGAATGTTCTCTGAACCAAGCTTGCGTGAATCAAAAATGTATTGACCCATGCCCAGGCACTTGCGGAATTATAGCGCAATGTCAAGTCGTGAATCATAATCCGATCTGCTCTTGCCCGCCACGTCACACTGGCGATCCGTTCGTCAGATGTATTCCAATTCGTAAGTCATCATCATATAAAGATTTATTGAAATATTCCTCAATATTATTATTTTTAGAAGACGAACCAGTTGTTGTAAAAGATCCTTGTCAACCTTCGCCTTGCGGACCAAATGCTCAATGCAAGGTTGTCAACGACTCACCCTCTTGCTCTTGCCTGCCACAATTCATCGGCGCACCACCTAATTGCCGACCTGAATGCGTTTCCAACTCTGAATGCGCTTCCAACTTAGCTTGTATCAATCAGAAATGTAGGGACCCATGTCCAGGAAGTTGTGGACAGAACGCCGAATGCAGAGTAGTTTCTCATACACCGAATTGCGTGTGCATTACTGGTTATTACGGAAATCCATTTACGCGTTGCGATGTTCAACCAGGTATAATACAGAAATTCACGAATTGAGAAACTGATTAACAATCAAAAATAATATTTTTAGTTGCTGATGTATACGAAGAGATCAATCCTTGTTTCCCATCTCCATGCGGATCAAACGCTCTTTGCCAAGAACGCAACAATGCGGGATCTTGTGTATGCGTATCTGATTACATTGGAAACCCGTATGAAGGTTGCAGACCTGAATGTACTCTAAACTCTGATTGTCCCTCCAATAAGGCTTGTATCAATAATAAATGTAAAGACCCATGTCCTGGTACGTGCGGACAGAACGCTGATTGTCAAGTAATCAACCACTTGCCTTCTTGCTCCTGTCGCCCTGGTTACACTGGAGATCCATTCAGATATTGTACAATCCCAGAACGTAAGCCTTCATAATTTGTTTGAACAAAACAACAATTGAAATATCATTCAATTTTAGCGCCAAAACAAGATGAACCAAAGAATCCTTGCCATCCATCACCTTGCGGTCCAAACTCTCAATGCAGAGAGGTTAACGGACAAGCTGTTTGCTCTTGCTTGCCAGAATACATAGGCTCCCCACCAGGTTGCAGACCAGAATGTACTGTTAGCTCAGAATGTTCACAGGATAAGGCTTGTATCAATCAGAAATGCGTTGATCCTTGCCCTGGAACTTGCGGTTTGAACAGCAATTGCCAAGTGATTAATCACAGTCCGATTTGCTCTTGCCAACCAGGTCATACTGGTGATCCATTCACCAGATGCTACGTGTTACCACGTAAGAAATCATTTACTTGTACTTTGTTAACCAAAATATTAATGCATGCTAATTGTAGCACCAGTTGCTGATCCTACACCACCACCGTTTGTCAACCCATGCTTACCAACGCCTTGCGGACCAAACTCACAATGCAGAGATATCGGCGCTAGCCCCTCTTGTTCTTGCTTAGCCAATTACATTGGAAACCCGCCAAACTGTAGACCGGAATGCAGCATCAACTCTGAATGCTCCAGTAATTTGGCTTGCATCAGAGAGAAATGTAGAGACCCATGTCCTGGCTCATGTGGATCGAACGCTCAATGTTCTGTCATCAACCACACGCCAATTTGTACTTGCCCTGAAGGATACACTGGAGATCCATTCACAAATTGCTTCCCTAAACCACCACCACGTAAGATATTCCCTGCCGTTTTTATATCCATCATAATATTTATACCATGATTGTTTTCATTCAGCACCTGAACCAGTTGTAACGGATCCATGCAATCCATCGCCATGCGGTTCTAACGCGCAATGCAGAGACGGTGTATGCACTTGTCTTCCAGAATACCAAGGCGATCCTTACAGAGGTTGCAGACCAGAGTGTGTTTTGAACACTGATTGTAACAGAAACTTGGCCTGCATCAGGAACAAATGCAAAGATCCATGTCCAGGAACTTGCGGCACAAACGCCGAATGTACAGTGGTCAATCATATACCAATTTGTTCTTGTCTTCAAGGGTTTATAGGAAACGCCTTCGTTACCTGCTCTCGCGTAGAAAGTATGTTGTTCATATTTAATCCCAACCTACAGAAAGTTTATTTGAAATTATTTGTAGCCCCGATCAAAACCAATCCATGCAACCCATCGCCTTGCGGATCTAATTCTCAATGCAGAGAGATCAATGGCCAAGGTGTTTGCAGCTGCGTCCCTGGATACATAGGAGCACCACCAACTTGTAGACCTGAGTGTGTAACGAGCTCTGAGTGTCCTCTGAGCGAGGCTTGTGTAAACCAGAAATGCATAGATCCTTGCCCAGGCACTTGCGGAATTTCAGCTCGTTGCCAAGTAGTAAATCACAACCCGATCTGTTCGTGCCCACCGCGACATAGTGGTGATCCATTCATTCGTTGTCAACCAATCCGCGAGGACCCAGTGATTATCAACTTATGTTCTCCATCACCTTGCGGTCCGAATTCGCAATGCAGAGTCATCAACGAAGCACCATCTTGCTCATGTATACCATCGTTTATCGGAGTACCACCCAACTGCAGACCAGAATGCGTTTCGAACTCTGAATGTGCCTACCATTTGGCCTGTATCAACCAGAAATGCAAAGATCCTTGCCCAGGAAGTTGCGGACAGAACGCCGATTGCAGAGTAGTCAGTCACACGCCTCATTGTGTTTGTAAGACAGGATACTCTGGAGATCCATTCAGACAATGCGCCGTACCGGAAAGTAAGAAAAACGCACTGATCATCAACTCACCGATAGAAAGTGACTACATGTATCCCATTTCAGTTACAACTCCTAGACCCGCCGATCAGATCAATCCATGTTACCCATCGCCATGTGGCGCTAATGCGATCTGCAAAGAACGCAACAACGCCGGATCTTGTGTTTGCATCCCTGAATACATCGGTAATCCCTATGAAGGATGCAGACCTGAATGTACTTTGAACTCTGATTGCCCATCGAATAAGGCATGCATAAACAACAAATGTAAAGATCCATGTCCGGGAAGCTGCGGTCAAAATGCCGATTGTCAAGTGATAAATCACTTGCCCTCGTGCACTTGTCGCCCTGGTTACACAGGTGATCCATTCAGATATTGCACTATACCGGCACCCGAACGTAAGTTTAAATCCATCATCTCCATTTGCAAAATACTGACATATTCGATTTTAGCTGTTATTGAAGACACACCTAAAAATCCATGTCAGCCATCACCCTGCGGACCTAACTCTCAATGTAGACAGGTCAACGGACAAGCGGTTTGCTCTTGCTTACCAGAATACATTGGTGCCCCACCAGGTTGTAGACCAGAATGTACAGTCAGCTCTGAATGTTCGCAGAACAAGGCTTGTGTTAATCAGAAATGCGTTGATCCTTGCCCCGGCACTTGCGGATTAAATGCTAATTGCCAAGTGATCAATCACAGTCCGATTTGCTCTTGCAATCCTGGAAACACTGGTGATCCTTTCACTAGATGTTACTTACTGCCACGTAAGATACCGGATATCATTTATACTGTTACAAATTACTTATTACTGAATAATATTATAGCACCAGTTGCTGATCCGGTTCCAAGACCAAATGTCAACCCTTGCGTACCTTCACCGTGCGGTCCATTCTCGCAATGCAGAGACATCGGTGGTAGTCCATCATGCTCTTGCCTGGCCAATTATATTGGAAGTACACCAAATTGCAGACCTGAGTGTTCCATCAACTCTGAATGCTCAAGCAATTTGGCTTGTCTCAGAGAGAAGTGCAGAGATCCATGCCCAGGTTCATGCGGAGCGAACGCTCAATGTTCTGTAATCAATCATACACCAATTTGCACTTGTCCTGAAGGATACACAGGAGATCCATTTACTAACTGCTTCCCGAAACCACCACCACGTAAGATTCAACTTACATATTTTTGGTGGAATAGCGTATTCATATTTTGATTATTTTAGCACCTGAACCAGTTGTAACAGACCCTTGCAATCCATCGCCTTGCGGCTCTAATTCCCAATGCAGGGATGGTACTTGCACTTGTCTTCCAGAATACCAAGGCGATCCTTACAGAGGTTGCCGACCTGAGTGCGTCTTGAACTCTGATTGTAGTAGAAATTTGGCTTGTATCAGGAATAAATGTAAGGACCCATGTCCAGGAACATGCGGCCAGAACGCCGAATGTGCTGTTATTAACCACATACCAACTTGCAATTGCTTACAAGGTTATAGTGGAGATCCGTTCTTCACCTGTAGAAAGATAGAGAGTAAGTTATAGAGAACATGCGTTCTTCAGCGTTATTTACGATTTTTCTGCAAATATTTTAGCCCCGGTCAAGACCAACCCTTGCAATCCTTCGCCTTGCGGCCCCAACGCTCAGTGCAGAGAAATCAACGGTCAAGCCGTTTGCTCTTGCCTGATAGGTTATATTGGTGCTCCACCAACTTGCAGACCCGAGTGCGTTTCTAGCTCTGAATGCCCATTGTACCAAGCTTGTCTTAATCAGAAATGTATCGACCCTTGCCCCGGCACCTGCGGTATCAGCGCGAACTGCCACGTGGTAAACCACAACCCGATCTGTTCTTGTCCACCAAGATTCACCGGTGATCCATTCATCAATTGCCACCCGATGCGTAAGTCACCCGTACCATAATGCGACATCCCATATAATTATATTAATGTAATTGATGTACTACAACAGCAACCGAAGTTGTGCATCCAGTCGAGGACCCAATTAATCCATGCGTTGCCCGCCCTTGCGGCCCTTACGCTACCTGTCACACGCAGTCCGATTACACCTACCAATGTATCTGCCTGCCCGAATACCAAGGCGTCTATCCCAACTGTCGCCCCGAATGTGTGTCCAACTCGGAATGCTCCTCTAATCTGGCGTGCATGAATCAAAAATGCAAGGATCCATGCCCAGGTTCATGCGGCCTCAATGCCGAGTGTCATGTAGTCTTGCATATCCCCAACTGCGTCTGCCACAAAGGCTACTCTGGAGATCCATTCACCATTTGCAAAATTACACCACGTAAGACACACACCCACATAAACATTTATTTAATTACAACAAAATAAGCGGAAAGCGGCAGAAGCCTATATATATTATTTATATTACTTACACTAGTTTAGTAGTTTAGTTCTCTTGTACCTGGTACTTTCATTATCTAACACTTAGTTGAAAGTATCAAGTCTTATTATTTGTAGTTGTGTTTGTTTAATGCTTTGTTGTGATTAATATTTTGTTATCAATTTAATCTTGTCATATTTTTCGTGTACTAATATAATTTATTATGTTTAGTGGTAACAACGCCTCCATCATCGGAAAAACGTGATCCTTGTTATCCATCACCATGCGGTCCGAATGCCCGCTGCAGAACTGAACATGATCAGGCCATTTGCGAATGTCTTCCGGAGTATCGCGGTAATCCGTACGAAAGTTGCAGACCAGAATGCGTGGCCAATTCCGATTGCCCAATGAACCGCGCTTGCATTAGGAACAAATGTCAAGACCCATGTCCTGGTACCTGCGGCGTGAACGCCATTTGCGACGTTACCAATCACATCCCGATCTGCACATGCCCACAAGGCTTCGCTGGTGATGCCTTCAGGCAATGCGTACTTCAACCAAAGGTCACAGAAGCCGCGGAATCTGATCCTTGCGATCCCTCGCCATGCGGCATCAATACTATCTGCAGAAAATCAGGGCCGAATGCTATCTGCGAATGCACTCCCGGTTTCCACGGTTCTCCAACAGCCGGCGGGTGCCGCCCCGAGTGTACCATCAGCGCCGATTGCCCACGAAACAAGGCCTGTTCCGACATGAAATGCTTCGACCCGTGTCCAGGAGTGTGCGGCTTCGATGCCGTGTGTCATGTGATAAACCACAGCCCGGTATGCAGCTGCCCACCACC